>NW_026562502.1:35000-70000 GCF_027474105.1 Poeciliopsis prolifica | reverse complement strand
ATTTTATAAAATAAATACATTTTATATTTGTAAACTCTTTAAGAACAATTTAAAGTTGCTGTTTCACAAAATGTTTTCTCATTTCTGTTTTTAGATTTTTATTTCTGGTTCTGAACTTTCTGGGAAACTTTGATCTCTGATCAAACAAACTGATCAGAACTTTAATGAGGTCAAATGAGCTGGAGGAGGAGTGTGTGTGTGTGTCAGTGTGTGTGTGTGAAGGAGGAGGAGTGTGTGTGTCTGTGTGTGTGTGTGAAGGAGGAGGAGTGTGAGCTGGAGGTGTGTGTTCTGCTGGGCTGAGCCCTGAATGTGTTCTGTCCCGTCATTCAGCTCCAGTTTCCCTCCCGGTTCGGTTCGGTTCTGTTCGGCGCATGGAGCCGCAGTCTGACCCACTCAGCTGACCTTCCAGTTTGTTCCGGACCGTTCATGGACGTCCAGCCCAGTGGAGCCGCCCAGCTGCTGCTGCTGCTGCTCGGCATCGGCTGCTGCTGCTGCACCAACCCGGACAGAAAAGGTGAGGCTCTGGGTTCTGATCAGTTCTGGTCGGGTTCTGGTCGGTTCTGGTCGGGTTCTGGTCGGTTCTGGTCGGGTTCTGGTCGGCTCTGGTTCTGCTCTGACGGGTTTGGGTTTTGTTTTCCAAGTTTCTGCTGAGTTCAGATTTGTTTCCTTTTTCTGTTGATATTAAACATTAATTTCAATAAATTAAATGATTTAAAATAATTTCTCTAAACCTGGAAATGATTTTCCATCAAGTTATGATCAGGATGAAACTTGAGAAAAATATTCGGAACATTTAAATATTAGATATTAAGATCTGATCATTTTAATAAAACCTGATGATCTGCTGCTGGTTCTGTTCTGGTTCTGCTGTTGGATCAGAACCAAACTTTTCTGCGGTTCTCCAGGTTCTGATGAACCCGACCCACAGTGGTTCTGGTTGGGTCCAGTGTGATAGAGGATGAAATAAAATCTTCCGGTTCTGCTGAATGAAAAAAACTTAATGAATGAAACCAGAGAAAAGTTTAGAAACTCAAATGTTTTTGATATTTAATTATTTTTGCATATTTAGATTTTTAATTTTTCGTTTTCATCAATAATTTTCAATCAGTTGATTTGATGTAAAGTAAAAAGTTTTGATCAGTTTTATTTGTAACTTTTATAATTCATATGTTCGGTTCGCAGGACGGTTCTGGTTCTGAATGGACCGCAGAACCAGAACCAGCAGCAGAACGTCTGGAAACATTTTACAGAAATAAAATGAAGATTTTTTAACCTGCTGAGGTTTTAGAGGAAATATAAAAGTTTTCACACCCTCAGATCGTTTTGTGTTACAGTCAGAAAGTTTTGCTTATTTTCTGAGATCTTATGAGACGAAGCTCCACAGATATTAGATTCATGAAAAAATCGAGTTATAAATTGTTTTTCATTTGTAAACATTTGATTCTGATTTTACATCTGCAGACCAAAAACTTTTGCCCATTTTCTTGGTAAAGCTTCATAAACTCAGACAGATCAGATGGAGAAGGTCTGTTCATGCCTGTTTTAAATTTTCATGACAGATTCTCAGCTGGATTTGGGCCTGGACTTTGACTAGGCCGTTCTAACACATGGACTTGGTGTGATCCGGTTTGGTTCGGATCAGGAGCAGAAATGACTCAGAAGCTGCAGGAGTTTGGCTCTGAAAGGTCAGACTGACTCACAATGAGATCCTCCTTCCAGAACAGCTTCTTAAAGGGACGGCGCAGCCTTTTAAATCATTTAATAAATCAACTCAGAACATTAAAATAATTAACAATAAACCCTCTGAAATACGACCAGACATGCAATCCGTTTAGAGAAACACGCATCATGCTTGGTTTGCAGTCCAGAATGTTGAGTAACGCAATGCATGCTGGGAGTCTGAGGTAAAGACGGATTCACCTGAAATATAAAACCTGAAGTGGCTCAACGACCCGGAGCCATTTTTAATTAAAAACAGCAAATAGAGAGAAATGTGAGACGAACTGGTTTCATTATGTTGGTGAAAATGTTCAGCAACGTTGAAATCATTCATGTTTCACTGAGTTATTGATAACATTAATAACATTAATAACATTAATAACATTAATAACATAATAACATAATAACCTTCACTCTCCTTCATCCTGAGACTCTGAACCGTTTTATCACGATTTTTGTTTTTTGTTCCTGAACTTCAGAGAAACGACTGAATGTTGAGACTGCAGCCGAAAACACAAGGTCTCTCTGTGTGTGTGTGTGTGTGTGAGTGTGTGAGTGTGTGTGAGTGTGTTGACTCTTTGGAAGGACCTTGGCTTTATGTGTGTGTGTGTATCTGAGTCTGTGTGTGTGTGTCTGTAAGTGTGTGTGTGGTGTGTGTGGTGTGGTGTGTGTGTGTGTGTGTGTGGTGTGTGTGTGTGTGTGTGTGTGGTGTTGTGTGTGTGTGTGTGTGTGTGTGTGTGTGTTGTTCATTGTCAACTGAAACACACACTGAAAAGCTTAAATGGAACCATAGCAATGCTGTTGGCATACTGAGCAGGACTGAAACCATTCAGCTGAACTGGTGGATCCTGGAGATCTGATTGGCTCGTGGCTCAGAATGGGCGGGGCTTAGTGAACTTCAGTAATTGAATTTATCAGCTGATCAGTCTGGTTTATCTGCTAATATGGATTATTGGGTTTATTGGGCCTCTGGTTTAAAGTATGAAGTTTTTTTAAAAGTTTTGTTTCACTTTTTAAATTTAGTTTCTCTTTCCTGGATTTGAGTTTCTTTGTGTTTCCACATTGACACATTTGGTCTTTAATTTGTTTTTTTGTGTCTTTCTCCTGTTTGGTCCCAGTTTGTTACCAGTTTGTTACCAGTTTGGTCCCAGTTTGTTACCAGTTTGGTCCCAGTTTGGACCAAACTGATTTGTTGCTGCAAATCTGATTTTGCAGCAACAAAAACAGATTCAGATTAAAAAATAAATATGATCTTCAGCTAACCGAACGCCCTGGTGGGATTATTTTGTTCTTATCTGTGGATCAGAGTGGAGGGTTCACCAGAACCAGAACCAGAACCAGAACCAGAACCAGAACCGGGCCCAGTGGGTTCAGGGTTGGACGGTTCTGTCTGATGCAGCTCCAGGGATTTTCCTGGCAGGAATGTGAGGAATGCCAGTAATGGAGCCGGGAAAAGGTCTGCAGGATTTAACAGGCCGCTCTGCTGGACCCGGTTAGAACAACCTGCAGTCAGTGTGGGATCAGAGCCAGGAGGTCAAAGGTCACTCAGAGCTGCTGGATGGCCTCTGTTTTCACACAGGTCTGCAGCTGCAGATTCTGGTTCTGAATCAGAAACTCGAAATATTAACAGAACAATAAACAAAGAACAACACTGAGACAAAACTAGGCAAACATTTTTAACTACATTCTTTCATTTTTATTATCTAAGAGTTTTTAATCCTCCATGATTCTCCTCCTTCGTCTCGTTTTGAACGTTTCTGGTTTGATTCCAGGAAATGAAACGAGTTTCAGCAAAACACAGAGACATAAACTGAATCAAAGCAGATGAATCGTTAAATCTCCATGAATAGATGAATTTAATGATTCGTCTGCTTTAAAAACATTACAAAAATCTGATCAGGTTTATTTGATCAGGATTTTATCAGAAAACTGGATGTGAGGAGAACAGCAGGTCATCATCTGGACGAACGGGACAGAAACCAGGAAATGTTGAAGATAGTTACTGCTGCAGCACCGTCACCTGGTGCAGCACCATCACCCTGCTGCAGCACCGTCACCTGGTGCAGCACCATCACCCTGCTGCAGCACCGTCACCCTGCTGCAGCACCGTCACCCTCTGCTAATCCGTCTGCAGCAGAGCCGTGACCCGGTGCTGCAGCACTGCAGCAGTAAACAGTGCTTCGTTACGGTTAACTGTCAGGATGAAACCAAAGCTGGAATTTTTCTCTATCAGCTGCAGAGAGACGGAGCTGCAGGCTGAGGACAAGCAGCGTCTCGCTCCGAGCCGCGCACAGCGCTGCAGGCGAGGCACACACACCGCTAACACACACCGCTAACACACACCGCTAACACACCGCTAACAAACACCGCTAACACACCGCTAACACACACCGCTAACACACACCACTAACACACACCGCTAACACACACCGCTAACACACACCGCTAACACACACTGCTAGCACACACCGCTAACACACCGCTAACACACACCGCTAACACACACCGCTAACACACACTGCTAACACACACCGCTAACACACACCGCTGACACACACTGCTAGCACACCGCTAACACTCACCGCTAACACACCGCTAACACACACTGCTAACACACACTGCTAACACACACCGCTAACACACCGCTAACACACACCGCTAACACACACCGCTAACACACACTGCTAACACACACCGCTAACACACACCGCTGACACACACTGCTAGCACACCGCTAACACTCACCGCTAACACACACCGCTAACACACACTGCTAACACACACTGCTAACACACACCGCTAACACACACCGCTGACACACACTGCTAGCACACCGCTAACACACACCGCTAACACACACCGCTAACACTCACCGCTAACACACACCACTAACACACACCGCTAACACACACCGCTAACACACACTGCTAGCACACCGCTAACACACACCGAAGTCGACCCGTTTCCTGTTCGGCCTGCTGTGACCTTCAGGAGCAAAGGTCAAAGAGCTGCAGCTTCCATCCTGCAGGATGAAGCAGCTCCCAGTCAGAATGTTCTGATCAGAGCAACATGGGAACCTGCTGCAGGTCAGAGGTCAAGGTCACCATCCAGCAGACACTGAGGGGAATAACAACAAGCTGTCATTATTTTCCACAGATTCATCTGAACTTATTGTCCTATTTAAAGTCTGAGAAACGTCTCCATGACAACACAAAGAAAATCAGAATGATGATTATTTTGCTGAAACCACAATAAACTCAGAGCTGCTTTTTATGAAACACTGTTTCAGTTAAATTCACTTAAATTGATGGTTTTGGTTTTTGGGCAGATTGGGCTGAACTGGACCCTGAACTGGGACCTGAGTTCAGGGTCCAGTTCAGGTTCAGGTTCCAGTTTGTTACTGGGTTTGTTTGGATTTTCCTTTGGCTTCTTTTTCAGACGTTTTTAGACGGAATGTTTGAAACACAGTGAGCTGCTGATAAAGTGCAGGAATGATCCGTGTTGCTGCTGCTTTGCTTTGTGCTGCTGGTGACTCAGTGGATGTTGAAGGTCAGAGCCGAGTCGTCGATCTGCCTCATAGGAATCAATAAAAGCTTTTAACTGCAGTTTAAAACCAGAACGGTTTCAAGTGGAACCACAAACGTTTCCATCGATCGGAGCTGCAGGCGGTCGCAGCGTAAAACTATCGATTCCATGTCAGCAAACTTTCATTAGAGACACGTTTTAATGTTTCCAGTCATAAACAATCTGGAGCCGCCTGTAGGAACAGGACCGCCGATGAGCAGGAAGGAAAACGGAGACAGAAACACGGAGCTGCAGGTCCAGGCAGGCCAGCAGCTTTCACTGACTCCATCTGAAAACAAACCGGGTTTCTGTTCAAGCACAGGTTCAACCTGACGAACCAGACGCACAGATTGTTTATCACAGACAGAGGTCTTCCTCTGCAGGCAAGTCAGACTGCTTGATGCAAAGATCAATGAATCCTTTTTAGTTTTTAGAAACATGAACCACAGATAAACAGAAGGTGTTTTCAATTTCTACAAAGTTTAGAAAAATAATGACAGCAGGTCAAATCTGCTGCTTTCTTCTAAAGGTTTTTCTTCAACCTGAGATTCAGTTTGGTTTCATGCAGTTTGGGAGATTGTTCCTGCCATTAATCAAGAGTTTTTATGAGTTGCTCATCTTCCTGCTCTGAGTTTTATTTGAATAGTTTCAGGTTTTCTAGGCGTCAGAATGAGCAGAGGAGTGAAGACAAACGTCTGCATGTCCAGTCGTTATGGATTTATTAAATTAGTAGCTTTCATGTTGCTGGATCAGTTGTTGTTACTGATGCTTTGCAGCAGGAAGGTTGTGGGTTTGAATCCCAGTTTGTATGTTCTCTCTGTGCATCTGGAGGTTTTCTCCTGGTTCTCTGACCTCCTCAGATCCACTCAGCAGTTTCACTGAGAGAATCCGTCGTTGTTTTTCTGTCATCTGGGATCATCGGTTCAGAAACAGGAGGAATGAAAAGCTGTCGAGGAGTTGAAGGTTAAAATCCTGAGGAATTCATTCTAAAATCAGGAAAGGAGCAGAGAAAAGCTCCGATCTGCAGACTGCAGCATCTGTTCCTGGAAAGATCCAGTTTGGACCGAAACTTGTTTCTGGGACTAAAGTCTGACTTTGGGTCAACATGTCCCGGTCCGGTTTGGGTTCATGGGTTGAGCGGCTCAAACAGGGAGGCTCAGTTCAGGCTGAACACAGAACGCGTGTTGAGGAAACATCAGCTGGTCGATTACTGGTAATCCAATCGTCCTGACAAACACACGTTTGTCTGAGCAGCAGAACCAAAACCGGAGTGTTGCAATGAGAGAAACTATGGGCTGTCAGGTTGCAGATGTGTGTGTGTGTGTGTGTGTGTGTGTGTGTGTGTGTGTGTGTGTGTGTGTGTGTGTGTGTGTGTGTGTGTGTGTGTGTGCGTGTGTGTGTTTCTTATCTCTCCCTCCATCTCCTGTGTTTTTGAGAAAAAGGCTGAACCATCCTCCCTCTGATTGGCCGGCGCTGTGATTGTGATCAGCTGCAGGTCCAGAGTTTCAGGAACATTCATTTCCACTAATCTGACGGCAGCAAGTAAAACAAGCAGAGATTCATGTGATAACAGAACGAAGTTCGTTAAACCAACATGTGACGCGTTTTGGTCCGTCTGCCTCAGTTCTGCTCTTTTCTTGGAAAATTTGGACTTTTAAGGCTTTAGAAAAGAGGAAGGAGTTTCAAAAGTTTCATTTTGCAGCAGACAGAAAAACTGTTCAGCTGACCAATAGAAAGGTTTGTCGTTTCCATGTCAGATGAAATGCTGGGCTCTGGGATTCTCCAGGGATTTGTCCTGTTTTGCCACATCAGCTTCATTGTTTTTATAACTGCATAATTACATTAAAATGGACGAAACAGAGGGAGCAGCTGAAGGTCAACTGTATCACAACATCATGTTGTCTCAGTGACATAATGATCATTATGTGCAACATTTGCTACGGTTTGTGTTTTGCACTGATGAACATGAAGATGAGCTGGAAGTCTGCAGTTTGGGACATGAATGTTTCTCTGATGATGGCGTTCAGTCGTCATTGGGTTCTATCTTTACCTCTCGGGTTTCAGCGGCGCTGCTGCAGACGGGCCCGACCAGTTCCTGAGCAAACACGGCGTTCATCAGAACGTCGGACTCACTGGTTCTGTCAGAACCAGACTGGATATCTGGGGCTTTACAGCCACTCAGAACAATGACTCCACTTTAGATTAGGAAAAATCACACTGTAGGGAATAAAACCAGCAAATATAGAAAACAGGAAGGAAAGAAGTTTTTGTTGTTTCCATGTGACTCAGTCTGAGTCGAACCTTCCTCAGTATTTTAACAATGGCCTGGAAACCTGGAGCTGGAAGCCGACGGATCAAATGTTGCGTTTATTTTGTCGTTTTGCATCCAGAGATGAAAAGGTTTATGGCATTTTGTTCCCTGCTTTGTGGATTTTCATAATCAGGTTGATCATCTTTCAGAATATTTTAGCCTGTCGACACATTTGCTTTGGCACATTTTTTTTTGTTTATGTTTCAGTTATTTTAGAAATAAAAAGCAGAATAATGAATGTACGAGTTTAGTTTGCCATGCAGTTTGCCTGAGTTTCTCTGAGCTCATCTCCTGTCACGCTTTGATTGTTTTGGCCGGGTTCTGGTCCGGTTCTGTTCTGGTTGTGATTCTGTAAAGAAATCAACACAAACTGGGCCGAACGGCTGAATTCAGCCTGGAAGAGCCGCTTCCTCTGGAATAACTGAACGAGATCGAAGAAAAGAGTCTGAGAAATGAGGAACGAATGCAGGCAGATGTAGAGAAGGAAAATAAGGATGTTTGGGAATCTTCGATGTAGGGATGGGAATAAACGAGTGGGAGAGAAGAGAGACACCTGGGAGGAGAGTGGGAGGACGGATGCAGGCCGAGGAAAGAGAAACAGGAAGAAGGGATGAAAGCGACTGGAAGGAAAAATGGAGAATAGATGGAAGAAAACAGGATGAAGACAGATGACAGAAGGAGGGATGGAGATGGAAAGAAAGGAATAATAAAAGAGAAAAGTCGTTACGTCTGAGTCCAGATGTAGAGCGTTCCCCATGAGGCTCCGACCAATGGGACGGCCCCTCAGCCAACCAGTAGCCAATCAGGATCACTCCCAGCTCAGCTGTGTTGTTTCTGTGACATCACAGCAGGAAGTCAGCCAATAGGAGTTCAGCCAGAGTTCAGAGTTCAGAGGAAAGACTTGATCAGTTTGATCAGCTGAGGGAGAATCATCTGCATGTCAGGGAGTCCAAACAAACGTCTCTGTTAGTGTTGGACACACGTTGGTTCATCTGATGGACGTCCGTCCAGGGCCGGCCCAGAGGTCAGCGAGGCCCAGAGGTCAGCGGGGCCCAGAGTCAGCGGGGCCCAGAGGTCAGCGAGGCCCAGAGGTCAGCGGGGCCCAGAGGTCAGCGAGGCCCAGAGGTCAGCGGGGCCCAGAGGTCAGCAGGGCCCAGAGGTCAGCGGTGCCCAGAGGTCAGCGAGGCCCAGAGGTCAGAGAGGCCCAGAGGTCAGAGAGGCCACAGGTCAGCGAGGCCCAGAGGTCAGCGGGCCCAGAGGTCAGTGGGACATTTCCACTGGGGGTCCATCAGCTCTGATCCAGTCATCAATAACTTTAACCTGAACAGTCCATCATTCAGTTCATGTTTGTCCAGCAGAATCTATCAACAGTTTTGCTTGGAAACGTCGTTTTGAAACCAAATGGGAAAAATGAAGCTAAAGTTTCTCACCTGCATCTGATTTTTGTTTTCAGTTTATGTGTTTATGGCTAGAAATTGATGGCAGTTCTTAGTTTTGATGCTTTTTATAAAATGTGCTGCTGATCTCAGTTCAGAGCTGATCAATTCTGACCTCTGGCCTTGTGATTGGTCCTGACTGCCGTCAGGATGCTGAGTCTGACGTTTCATCTGATGATGCTCCAACATGGCTTCCTTCCGTCCTGAAATGGTTCGATCTGATCTGTGCGGCAGGGAAACCATCCTGCTGTCAGTCGTTCTGCTCAGAGACAGGAACTGATTTCAGTTCAGAAGCCACTCAGAGATCTTACCGACCCTTGACCTCTGACTCCTGACTGCTGGTTTGTTTCTAACAGGCTGCAGAGCTTCATTCCTCACTGACTTGTTTAACTCCTGTCATGCTGCTGGGAAGAGCCACTCCTCTGGCCTCCTCTCTTTACGGGTGTAACCGTAAACCATCGACACGCGACTGAAGAATGAGGAAGAGTGACAATTAATTGGGTGATATTTATGGACTCTCTTAGTAAAGAGAACTTTTGTTTGTTTGGTATTAATATATATATATATATATATATATATATATATTTTTGCCAGAAATAATACATTTTAAAATCAAAAACAGAGTTAATCCTTTTAAGGCTCTGAATTATCACCTGCCTGTAATTTTCTAAGAGCAGAAATTTGATGCTGCAGTAAATTTCTCACTAAATTATTCTCAGTTTTTAATCTTGCAGCAAATTAAAACTGAATCTTTTCTCCTTAAACTGTGTGTTGCCATGGTCACCGGGGAAACGGCACCACTCAGAGGCCGGTAGAGGAACTGCAGTGAACTGTGTCTGCTTTCAGTGTGCCAGGGACGAGCAACCAGATGACCATGCTGGACAATCACTACAGCAAAATGAAGACCATGTACTCCGGCTGCAACGTGGTTCTGGAGAACCTGGAGATCACCTACACCCAGGAGCAGCAGGACCTGTCCTTCCTGCAGGTGAGTCCGGTCCGCCGCGTCATCACGCTGCCGCCGCGTCGGGCGCTGCGATGAAATCCTGATAAAGTTTCTAAAGACGCTGCAACACCTGACATATCAAACTGATCTCGTCACTTTCAGTTCTTTGTTCTTTTAAGGTTTACATTTTTATCTTCTGAAAGGTTTTGACACGCAAACAAAGCTCCAGATCCAAATGTCATCTCTGTTTTCTTTCCAACCAGTTTTTCCTCTGATCTTTGTTCAGTGTTTCATCTGTTCTTCCAATGAATAATCATTCAGGCACAGAAAGGCTCCTAAACTCAAGAAACAACCTTTTGTGATGAAACCTATTTTAAATCTGATCATTAATTTGGGATTTGAGATTCCAGTTGTTTCCAATAAATGTTGAACTGACTTGTTAATGTCAGAACGCCTCGGCTGAAGGTTATCCGATAGTTTTCCAGGTCTTCAGCTCTTTCTCTCTGCCCCTATAGTCCATCCAGGAAGTCGGGTTACGTCCTGATCGCCATGAATGAGGTGTCCACCATCCCACTGGTCAACCTGCGTCTGATCCGGGGACAGAACCTCTACGACGGCAGCTTCACCCTGCTGGTCATGTCCAACTACCAAAAGAACCCATCATCACCGGACGTTTACCAGGTTGGCCTGAAGCATCTGCAGCTCAGCAATCTGACCGGTGGGTGAAGCAGCATCTGGACGATGCTATAAACACAAACAAGAGTCACCAATCAGGAGAAGGGTCAACGTTCATTGGCTCAACGTTCATTGGCTCAACGTTACGGATGCGTCCCAAACAAACAGAAAGTGCAGAGAAAATCTGTAGCTGAGGAAATATTAACTGATGTGTCATAAATATGTAGGACAAGGCATGCTGGAGGAGCTTTTAAACCCACAGGATTGCGCAAATAAAGGTTTGTCAGTTGGAGTTCTTGGCAGATGGTGGAGTGGGTGGAGCTGCAGGATCGTTTCAAAGACTTCTTTCAACAGAACATTGAGATCTGACAGCAGGAAACAGACCGCTCCTTGGCAATTTGTGCCTGATGACGAAAGACGTTCTGCTTGATTGGTTTGGTTGAGTCACGCCTCTGCTGTGAACACATGGCTTCATAATGCTGGACTTTTTTGGTGGCTGGTTTATGCTTTTCTCTTTATTCACCGTAAAACAATTTACAAAATCAGAAAGGTTTAGTGAAAAAGGAAAAGCTCCGGTCAGAAATGTCACATTCATGAATAAACCTCCAGATTATTTAGGTTCTTCTTGTCAGGCTGAAAATGTTCAAGGATGGAAACATCTAGTCAGTATCTACTCTGGTGTCTGCTGTCATGTTCCTGTTGTTGATCCTGAATGGATTTTTAAAATGACTGAAATGCATCACGAATAATTTTTTCAGTTGTTGAGTAAAACCTGTATTTTACAGACATTCATTGTTAGTTTGTTTGCCTCCAACAGAGATTCTGTCAGGCGGAGTGAGGGTCAGCCACAACCCCCTGCTGTGCAACATGGAAACCATCAACTGGTGGGACATCGTGGATAAAAGCAGCAATCCCACCATGAACATCGTACCACACGGGTTTGAGCGCCAATGTATGGAAAACATTTCTAAAATTCATTCATGTTGTCATCCAGGCTGGACGTCGTTGGTAACATGAATGTGTTGCAGGTCAGAAGTGTGACCCCGGCTGTGTTAACGGGTCGTGTTGGGCACCCGGACCGGGTCACTGCCAGAAATGTAAAGTCTTCCACTGTTTCTTTTTTACATTCCACCATCCTGCCGTTTGTGTGGAGTGAGTTTATGAATCTGCCTCTGACCCGACAGTCACCAAGCTGCCGTGTGCCGAGCAGTGCAGCAGGATGCCGCGGCCCCAAACCCATCGACTGCTGCAATGAACACTGTGCTGCGGGCTGCACCGGACCCAGAGCCACTGACTGTCTGGTCTGTATCAGATAATCATACGGACCATCAAAGTACCGTCAACTGCAATGACTATTTTCATGAATGTTGCTACTGATCACTGGATAAAATATATTCTTGATTCCCATAATTACTTGGAAAGTTCAGGTGCTTCATGGACTTGGAGAAGGAGTTCAGCTGTGAGGTCACTGCAGGAGGAGAGGTTACAGGTCCTGTGGTTCAGGCTGTTAGGTTTAGACTGGTGAGGTTCAAGAGACAAAGTTGCCCTTTGTAACTGTCCTGTTCACAACTTCTATGGACCGAATTTCTAGGGACAACCAGGATCTTGAGAATCTATTGTCTGAGATCGGGCTTTTTGTAGATGATGTGGTTCTTCTGCTTCATCAGAACGTGATCTCCAGGTTTCACTGGAGGGATTTGCAACCGAGTGTCGACCATGGTCTTGAGCCGGAAAAGGGTAGAGCGTCTTCTCCAGGTCAGGGACAATGACCTGCCCCAAGTGGAGGAGCTGAAGTATTTCAAGGTCTTGTTCACAAATGAGGGAAAATGGAGCATGAGACTGATGGGTGAAGCCAGCGCTGTACCGGCCTGCTGTGGTGAAAGAGCCGAGTCAAAAAACCAAGCTCTCGATTTACTAGTCGATCTACGTTCCCACCCCATGCCTGGCCACCAGGAGGCGCTGACTCCAGTGACTGACAAAGGGAAGTCTGGGCTTCACCTGGATTAAGGAAGATTATGGATGGATCCAGGTTATATTCAATATATTAGCTAAAGTGTAAACAATGTATTTCTTCCTAAAAGTCACAAGCCAGAAATATCAAGAACATAGACTCATCTTGTAGGTAGTGAGTGAGTTTCACCCTCTGGGCCTTAGAATGAACTTTTCTTTATCATCAGTGGAAATTCATTTACATTTTTCTACATTTTTCAACATCATAATCTCCTCAACAGTTCCAAAGAGTTTAGCTTCCTGTGACTCACAGAGCTCATGTCCAGTCTTTGTTTCATTTAGTTTCTAACTCCAGTTGTTCCTCGTTTCTTCCTGCAGGCCTGCAGGGACTTCAACGATGATGGAACCTGTAAGGACACACCTGTCCTCCGCCAAAGTCTATGACCGCACCAGCCACCAGGTGGTGGACAACCCCACCAAGTACACTTTCGGAGCCGCTTGTGTCAAAGAATGTCCTAGTAAGTATAAAAACATATTCGTATCGGCTCAAACAGCCTTCAGTGGCCTCTGAAGCCTGCAGAGTGTTACATGTAGAAATAGTTTACTGTAGGTGAAGATCTGATTATATGACGATGTTTAAGGTTCCTGAAAACGCAGCTTGATTAGATCGGTCCTGCCGCTGGTAAACATCTGTCAGTAAGTCGGCTGTTGTTTGGTCTCTGATGTCGCCGAAACGTTTGTCTTTGTTCTCAGGTAACTACGTGGTGACGGAGGGTGCATGCGTTCGCTCTTGCAGTGCAGGAATGCTTGAGGTAGATGAGAATGGCAAACGGAGCTGCAAGCCATGCGACGGAGTCTGTCCCAAAGGTAGACCAACACACACACACACGCACACACACACACACACACACACACATGCACACACACACACGCATACACACACACACGCATGCACACACACACACACACCCACACAGACACACACACACCCCCCACACACACACACAGACACACGCACACACCTACACCCACACACACATACACACACACACACACATACACACACACACACACATACACACGCACACCCCACAAACACACACCCACACACACACTCACACACACCACGCACACACACACAGAGCAGATTCCCAGAGTTGTTCTTGTTCTTCCTGCAGTGTGTGATGGGATTGGAATCGGGTCTCTAATCAACACTATTGCTGTCAATTCAACCAACATCGGATCCTTCATGAACTGCACCAAGATCAACGGCGACATCATCCTCAACAAGAACTCCTTTGAAGGGTGAGAACGTCTTCACCTTCCTTCTTCTGCCTTCCATCCATCATGTCGACTCTGCGGGTCAGGAAGGGGTCTGGTGCCGACCTCCAGGGGTCAACCTGGACAGGTCACCAAGGGCAACACAGAATCTTAAATTCGCTCCTTGAAAATGAAATCTCCTTCCAACTGATCAGTGCAGGCATGTGGATTCAGTAAGAGTTATTTTTCTGAATGGAGGTAAGCCACAGATCAGTGTTTAGGTTAGAAAATTAGACGCTAAGCCGTAAATGAGCCCAGAAGCTCTCAGGTCCAGTTCAACAGGATGATCAAAGGTCATTGATGCCAACATGAGAAAATATATGATCAATAAATCCAGAGTCTAATTGTCCAAACTCAAAGCTGTACATGACTTTATGTCCAGCGTTATCATCTCTGAAACTGGTTCTGGTTGAATATCCTGCTCTGATGTCGGTGATTATGTGACGGCTGCTCTTCCAGGGATCCGCATTACAAAGTCGGGCCGATGGATCCGGAGTATCTGTGGAACTTGACGACAGTGAAGGAAATTACTGGTAGGTTTTCCTGCTTTGTCATTAGATCAGAACATGTCAGCAGAAACCAGCCTGAGAGTTCAGCTTGTTGCTGTGGCAGGTTACCTGATGATCATGTGGTGGCCTGAAAACATGACGTCTCTGTCGGTGTTCCAGAACCTGGAAATTATCAGAGGAAGAACTACGTTTTCCAGGTGAGTTTCTGTGTTTCTACAGCTGGAACTAAAACTTCCCGTTGTAGTTTTCCAGCTGTGGACCGACAGTTTTTTCCTTCCAGAGGGTTCAGCTTTGTGGTGGTTCAGGTGAGTCACCTGCAGTGGCTCGGTCTGCGCTCCCTGAAGGAGGTGAGCGCTGGGAATGTGATCCTGAAGGACACGCCGGCGCTGCGCTACGCCAACACCATCAACTGGAGGCGCTTGTTCCGATCTGAGGACCCAGACCATAGTGAATGACGGCAGTAGTGGGAATCAAACCTGCGACAGCGAGTGCTCAGAGGATGGCTGCTGGGGCCGGGGCCCACAATGTGTGTCTCCTGTCTGCATGTGGACAGAGGGGGGCGCTGTGTGGCATCCTGCAACCAGCTGCAGGGGTGAGAGACCTGCAGTCTGCACAACTACAGTTCTGATGTAATTTTACTGCTCTTTACGTACTTTATGCATGAATTTCGTTGTTTTTTTTCTGTTTCTCGGTGCAGTGAACCCAGAGAGGCCCAGGTGGACGGCAGGTGTGTTCAGTGTCACCAGGAGTGTTTGCTGCAGACTGACAGTCTGACCTGCTACGGCCCGTCAGTTCACTTTGTTACATTGTAATTCAGAATCCATTTACTCAGGAGAATCAGCAAATCCAAAAAGTATCCCTCATCTTCTTCTGAGATGAAACCATAAACTGACCTTTTGCCATAATTTGTTGCAATTTGAATGAAATGCTTTGCATGAATTTCTGTTCTCTCTGAATATGAAACCTTTTTTTGTGCAGGGGCCAGCCAACTGCTCCAAGTGTGCGCACTTTCAAGATGGCCACCAGTGCATCCCTCGGTGCCCCCATGGCATGATGGGAGACGGCGACACTCTGATCTGGAAATATGCGGATAAGATGGGCCAATGCCAGCCTTGTCATCAGAACTGCACCCAGGGGTAAAACCTCTGACTGAAGCTTCATGTCAGGTCTGAGAAGTTTAAACCAGCAGAGAAAAGGTTCATTTTACTGTCTTTGTGTCTGCAGGTGTTCTGGTCCTGGACTGTCTGGATGTAAAGGGTAAAACTACAAATAAAAACATCAACAATGCTGAGTTTGTTTGCCACAGTGGACTGGTTGATGAACTGCTCTGTGCCTGAACCAACAGAATCTGTAGTGAACTTACCAACTAAAACATAATAATTTACACATCAACACCAAATCCATTAGCAAATGTAACACTTCTCCCCTGAAGCTCAGTCTGTTGGGTTAGCTTAGCCTTCGTCATACCAGTCGACCTTCCTGTGAGTCGTTGGGCAGCATAGAAATCATGACTTCATATGATCAGGAATTAATCTGTTTATGTCGATATGACCCTGGAACCCTGATGATTTCTGTCAGTATGGAGGAGGACGTGAATAAACCAGATTGTTTTTTGACTCGTTTTCCCACCAGCAGCGGCGCTCACTCCTCTCTGGCAGTGGGTGGTCAGCGGACTCCTGATCACTGTAATTGTGACGCTGCTCATTCTGGTTCTACTGAGGCGCCGGCGAATCAGACGGAAGAGGACGATACGGCGCTCCAAGAGAAGGAGGTGAGCGGCACTCTTAAAAACAACTCTGGCTTTGGAAGACTAACTCTGCAGCTGGTTGACGTTGTTGGACATGTTGCAGCTGGTGGAGCCGTTGACTCCGAGCGGTCAGGCTCCCAATCAGGCCTTCCTGAGGATCCTGAAGGAGACGGAGTTCAAGAAGGCCGAGTTCTGGGCTGGGGCCTTTGGGACGGTCTACAAGGTACCAGCGATGGCTGAAAGCAGAAGACGCTGTCCTCCTGACATGATGACTCACTTCACGTCTCTCTGTTCAGGGTTTATGGAACCCAGAAGGAGAAAACATCCGGATCCCAGTCGCTATCAAAGTTCTGAGAGAGGCTACATCACCGAAAGTCAACCAGGAAGTTCTGGACGTAAGGCTTTGCTTCTCCTCTGGTTCAGTTTGCTCAAGAGCAGTGGTGGGACTCCAACCATCATCTCGTCTTGTGTTTTATGTCTTTAGCTGTGTTGGCTCTCCTGAACAGAAAGAACAAGGTTCAGTTCTGTTGGGTCTGTTCCCTTTGGACAGCACCAGCATTTATTAGGATTACTGTTTGTTTCTGCCCAGATTTTCTCATCGTTAATCACAAACCGATCCTGAGCTTAACGCTGATCCCGACCTTTCATTAGCACAGAAACATTAATGCATTTACATTCTGACTAGGATCCTGCTGGTTTCCTGACGGACTCTCCTGCCTCCGTCCTTCACTTCTTCATTTCAAACCATCAGAGGTCTTGTTGTACATCAACTCCAAGAGCTGCTGTTTCCTTCCATATGTGACAATATGCTGCATTCAGTTAAAGCGTTGTTGATGGGAACGAATGTTAAGCCACAATATATGTGAATATGTTAAACTGGACAGCAATACAAAAATACAGAAAACTTCTGTCACAAAACAGAAGGTGAGCGAAGCAGTGAACATTTGGATAAACTGAGGTTTGTGTTGAAACGTTTTCACAATTAATAAGATCAAAAGTAAAAAAACATTTAGATGTAAAGGAAACGAAAGTCGGACAATTTTCATTTGATGAATTAAAATCAAAGATTAAAAAAAGAGCAAAAATATAAATAAAATGTATATTTATTTGTATTTCTGCCGTCTATGTTTCAATATTGTTGCATGAATCAGAATTAATATGGCATATGAACAAAGTAAGTGAATTTCTGATTTAAAATGTTTTAAAATAATGCAGTATTTATCAGTTTTTGGAACAACATTCCATCATATCATATCTATTACTTAGATTTATAAATGACTTTAATTAACTAAATATTTCTGACCAGCTAAATATTTGCAGAGTGACTATTAATGTAAACTAAAACAGTTCAGTTGAAGTGAATATGACTCTCACTGTGTTTTATCTTATTATCTGTTATTATTTATTGAAGATGACCAGATGGTATTTCTGCCCTGCTCTGCCGTGTCGCTGTGTTTACGGACCGTCGGCGTTTCTGACGCTGCAGGTTTTAATTCTTCATTAAAGATGACCTGATGAATGTGATGTTCATGGACTGTTGGTGTTTGTGGCTTCCCTGCAGGAGGCGTACGTGATGGCGAGTGTGGACCATCCTCACGTCTGCCGCCTGCTGGGCATCTGCCTGACGTCGGCCGTGCAGCTGGTGACGCAGCTGATGCCGTACGGCTGCCTGCTGGACTACGTCCGGCAGCACCAGGAGCGGATCTGCGGCCAGTGGCTGCTGAACTGGTGTGTTCAGATCGCCAAGGTGAGCCAGGAACCGGCGCTCAGTAATCCTGCTGAGGCTCGTTAACCTGAACGCATCAGGATGAAGGACTTTAATCCCTTCAGTCCCGTCTGAAATGTTTAGATGCTGGGAAAACCTGAACTGGGTCAGGAGATTAGAGTGAATTTGGGTTGTTCTGGATCCCACGGTCTGGGGAACTGTTCCCAACACTGACTGAAAGTTAATCAACATTTCATGATAACCTGGACAAAATAATGGAATTCAAATATTTCTTTATCTATTTAGCGGTTAGTTGTGGTTTGTTAAATGACAGACTGTGTCCTGCTGGTTCAGGGGATGAACTACCTGGAAGAGCGCCACCTGGTGCACCGCGACCTGGCGGCCCGGAACGTCCTGCTGAAAAACCCCAACCACGTCAAGATCACAGACTTCGGCTTGTCCAAGCTGCTGACGGCCGACGAGAAGGAATACCACGCGGACGGAGGAAAGGTGCCCTGACAACGCCTGACCGGTTTCTGTCCGGACTGAAAACACATCAGATGAGTCACTGCTGCATCTCTGAGCAGGTTCCCATCAAGTGGATGGCGTTGGAGTCGATCCTCCAGTGGACCTACACCCATCAGAGCGACGTGTGGAGCTACGGTGAGGAATCGTCCCACAGCGCCACCTACCTGCCTTCACCCTCCACCTCCTGTTAGCCGATTTAAACATCTGAAACCGCACAGCCAGAGGATTCAGACTGAATAAAATACTCAGCTACGAGTCATTCTAACTGGACATGGCTCAGTGTGTTCCTGCAGAACATGAGGAAATTGTTCCTTTTCCTTATATGCAGTGTTATTGCAAAGCTAGGCTAGGCTAGGCTAGGCTAACCAAGCTAACGTCACTCCTGTCTCTGCAGGTGTGACTGTTTGGGAGTTGATGACGTTCGGATCCAAACCGTACGACAGCATCCCGGCCAAAGACATCGCCTTGGTGCTGGAGAACGGGGAGCGGCTGCCGCAGCCTCCCATCTGCACCATCGAGGTCTACATGATCATCCTGAAGTGTAAGAGCTGACCCTGCAGGTGGCGCTGCAGACTGGCTGGGGCTGCTTCCTCAGGTAGTGTGTTGTCCCCGTTTCCCTGCAGGCTGGATGATCGACCCGTCCAGCAGACCCAGGTTCAGAGCTGGTGGGCGAGTTCTCCCAGATGGCCCGGGACCCGTCCAGGTACCTGGTCATACAGGTACGCCGCCGCCTCCACCTCATCCCTCTATAGAACACCAACAGAATAAATCTGGGTTTTCACTTTACTTTTCAAAGAATATGTCTAAAGAGTTCAAATCAAAATATAAATGTTTTTTATAAAGTAACTGAACATTAAGAAGTGAGTCTGATCAAATTTGGGATAATAAAGTATGTTTGACTGTGAAGGTCGTCTCTGACTTGCTTCCCAGGGAAACCTGCCGAATCCGTCTGATCGGAGGCTTTTCTCCCGCCTGCTGAGCTCTGATGACGACGTGGTCGACGCCGATGAATACCTGCTGCCGTACAAACGGATAAACCGGCAGGGCAGCAAGCCCTGCATCCCGCCGGTAAACACTCTGATGCTAACCGAACAACCAGCTGAAACAAGTCCAGGAGTTTCATTCTGACCCGGAGAGTCCGACCCCGGCTGGGTTTCACAGTCCAACATGGCTGCCGCTCTACAGACAGTGGCCGACAGTTTCATCAGAATTTGTGTCTCAATAATCTGATCCTTCAACATTTTGTGTTTTATATCTTAACTGGTTATCAAATGTACAATATAGACAGTAAACAGCAGCTCTCACCTGCCGCCGCTGACGGATCCATTTCATGGTGTCTTTATGAAACCTTCAAAATAAAAACAGCAAATATCTTGATAGAGTGAAAGAATTACATATAAATAATATTCTTTGACACCTGTCTAATATTTGCTTTGGATTGTTTTAACACATATTTATAATTATATATAATATTGTTTTATTTCTTGTGTTGGATAATCTAAATCAATGTCATTTTCAAATTTACTAAATCCCAGTTATCCTTCATAGCAGACGATTTACACCAAGCACTATAGCTAATATTATTCATTTTATAAATACAGTATAGTAATATTCTAATTATAAAATATAAACAATAACATGTTCATCTTTCTTGTGAAACGTTATCCCCTGAGATCTCACGTAAATAGTCCATCAATCTGAACAAAAACATCCGGCAGTGCTTCTTCTTCTTCTGCTGTTTTGGTTTAGCCAAATAGGAGGAACCACCACTCCAAGATGGCCGCCGTATTTCCTGTACCCGAGGAGCCAATGTGGCGTCAACTCTTTATTACACCTGTGATGTTAGCACACATGACCTGTTACTGCCAACCACAAGGGGGCAGAGCAATACGTGAAGTGAAATAATGGAAATGTTTTATCCAGCATGAACACTGATCCATCTGAACGGTGTGTTTGTTCAGAACGGCCATCCGCTGAGAGAGAACAGCATCGTTCTCCGGTACATCTCCGACCCGACCGAGAACGCGCTGGAGAAAGACCTGGACGGTCACGGTAGGTTCTGATCAGCGATCACTTTATGCCAGAAATCAGGAAGTGATCAAAATAATGGAGTCAAACAGACAGGATAGGAGTCATACGCAAACAAGGAGTTTCACCAAAGCAACCGAGTCCAGGACCTAAACCAATCTTCCTGATGTTTGTGTTGCAGAATACGTTAACCAGCCCGGGAGTGAAACCAGCAGCAGGCTGTCTGATATCTACAATCCCAACTACGAAGACCTGACGGAGGGCTGGGGCCCCGTGTTGCTGAGCTCCCAGGAGGCAGAGACCACCTTCTCCAGACCAGAGTACCTGAACACCAACCAAAACTCGCTGGCCCTGGTGTCCAGTGGCAGCATGGACGACCCCGACTACCAGGCCGGCTACCAGGCCGGCTACCAGGCCACCTTTCCACCGCAGACTGGAGCGCTCACTGGGAACGGCATTTCCTCCCTGCAGCAGAGAACCTGGAGTACCTGGGACTGGGAGGCGCACTGTACACTCCTGTCCGCTAGGGGGCAGCAGCGCTCAGCCTGAAGCTGTGGCTTTGCTCAGATAAACTGTGTTCTGTTTTTAATTGGACCAACAACTGTCAGTTCTCCAGAGGAACTGAAACAGAACAAGAACTTCCTGTCCCTTCAGGCAAAGGTCCAACCTTTGGCTCTAAGCTGATTGGATGAACCCATCTGGAAAATGGAGCCAAACATTACCCAGCAGCATGCTGGGTAATGTTTATCTGTTACAGTTTATCTGTTTTTACAGATAAACTGTAAAAACATAAGCTAATTCAGGCTACCTTACATGTGGGTTCGGATGCTGCAGGACGATGCAGGTGTTTCAATCCTGGGCGCTTCTGCTTCCAACATTTACTGCCGTGAACTGAAAATATTGAGATTTCTGAAGATATGCTTTTACTGTCAGTCAACATGATGTCTGCAACCTTAAATCTTTCAGAAAAAGCAAAATGGGTTGAAACTGGATTCCCAGGTCACACTGCTCTACTCCAGATATTTATAACTGCCATTTTGTAAAAGGAAAAACTAAATCTGCATTTACACAATTCGTTAGTTTCCTATCAAAACAATTTTATACAAGTCCTGCAAAAGCAGGTGGGAATAAAATTAAGCTTACTAAAATTGACATTTGTTGAAGACCACGTTGGGTGAACAATAGAACACAAACGGTTCTGTTTTGTAGATTGTAGAAGGACGGAGGAGGACATGTCCAACATGTTGCTTGATCCTCTTTGGGCATCACGTCCTCACAGTTACATCAGTTTTAAAATATTGCACCAAAATCTGTGTGCATGTCAACAGGAGGTGGAGACGAAGAGAAAAAATATACATTTTACCAACCATCAGAGTTGGTGGGGAGATTTTAACTAAATTTTAAAAAATTATTCAGTAGTCTGGAATAATCTAAACTTGATTTAAATGTAAACAAATCTTTTACTTGTGTTGTCAACATGGAGGCAGACTGTAGGGGGCAGTGTTTACCGTGTTCATGCTGCGTTTTAGACGTTCTAACTCGGGATTTTGAGACATCGCATTCTGCTAGCGCTTTTCTGATCTGCAACTCAGAGAATTCACTTCTCCTTCTCCAGGCTAACTTCTGTTATTTCTCACTGACAGGTTTACAGCAAGTTACGCAATGTGTTTGACGAATTTGATTTGAAATTTGTCATGTGACTTAGTAAGGTGGCAGCCATATTGGATTTTCACATTCCAAGTCAAAACTTGAAGAACAGTTCCAAGTTAGTTCTTTTGAAAATTAATGAGGCAAATAGAAAGCACGCAGAACTGCTCCCCCTGCTGGTACTGCCGGGGTTCTACAATAAAACACAAATTCCACAAAGAATAGGTCAGTTTCTTGTTAATAATGACATGTTTATTCTACTATTATTGTACTATGTTGTTTCTGTAAATGTAACTTTAAATGCGTTCAAGTGAGAAAGCGTGTGTAACTCAGTGAATTTTAAGTTCAGCTCTGGACGGAACCAGTCCAGAACCTGCAGGTCCTCACTGAGGAACACAGGTCAGCTAAACTTCACAGAACCATTTCAGTCCAAACTGTAGCACAAGGAGAACCTCCTCTTGTTGTCTGACTTGAAATATTCACTGCTGATTGTTGATGTTGAATTCTTGCTTTACTTGACACAAATGAGCCAAATCCTGACGTCCTGCTGCTGGACATTAATGCTATTCTCTGTTTTCAATGTTTACTGATAAAAAAAACAAAGTTACGTTTCTGACTGTGGCTGCTGCTTTTATTCCTAGTATCTATAAGTCCATATATATATAATATTAAGTAGTATTTTACTAGTTTAATTAGTATTGCTTAAAATAGTAATTTTAGGAAGTAATTCTTAAAATGGCTTAATGCTATCGCTAACAGCAAGCTAACCATGTTATTTCTGTGCTTGGATTTACTGCTAAATCATTTATTCAGCTTCTGCAAACCCAAATTCATGCTTTAGTTGAATGTTAATGTTAAGTCATAAAGGATTTCTACAATGTAGGTCAACCTACATTGAAACCCCATTAAAACCAGTTGATGGCCAGAGACAGCAGGGAAATACTCCCAGCTCCCAGTATATACAATAATATATTGACCTAGATTATGAATGCATTATGAATGCTGCTCTCTCAGTAAATGTCCAATAAGATACATGAAAACACAATTTAAAGGACGAGATCCTTACCTAAATGTCTAAGCTAGGCTCCACCGTTAGCATCCATGTTTACTTCCGCAAACACTGAGAATGATGACGCTATTGCGCCCTCTACTGCGCATGCGGGACACGTACAGGCCGAACGACGGCAAAACCCGATCTGACGAAACATCGGGTCACTTCAGGCTGCAGTGTGAACGCAAACCTTAGGGCGGCAATCACCAACTGACCCCAAATTTTGCGTGACGACAGTACTACGTAATCTGCAACCCAGCAATTCGTTAATCTTTTGAAGTTTTGCGTTTTCCTGCAGATTTGGGACGGTGATCGTTGGTTGGTTGGTTTGGGTCGCCATGTTTTCTGCTGGTTCTGGTCCACATGTAGCAGAACGTTCTGGAGGATTTCATACTTGTCACTTTTCAGCAGGTCCTGGTACCAACATCAGCTTCAGGTAACACCAGAACCAGAGAGGATCTATGGGGCATCGTCCACAGGAAGGAGCCGAAATGTTCGAGAAATGAAGTTTGGTTTGATGAATTCAGAATTTATAAATGAACCACTTTAACATTTAAAATAACTGTAAAGTTTGTAAAGATGTTTTTTAAGCGTGATTGTGTTACCATGGTTACAGTCAGCAGAGCTTCATTTTGTCCATGAACATGTCAGCAAATAACTGATTATTCAAGCTTTTCCCAGGTTCCACCATGTTCTGAACACAACAGACCAACATTTCAGACACCAACTAATTTATTCAGATGTTTGTTTATGATCAGGAGGAAATGCTGCACGGATGAGATCCTGGAAAACACAAAATGGCCGATGGTGGATTTACAAATAAAAGGTTACAGTAAATAATTTCATCCAGGCCTTAAACAATAAGATCTACACTTTCCAGATTGACCTTCCAATTCCAGCAACTTTTCCTAATACATATTTTGGTCAATTTAAAAAAATATTTAATTTTATAAAACAAAGATGTAGCGACATCTGGTGGCAAATTGAAGGATTGCAAACTGAATATTCACCTGATACACAGTTATTGAAAAGATTGGCACTGAAGTGATCTCTAAAAAATATATAGTATCATTTGTAGGTTGTTCAATAAAAAAAATGATGAAAATTGGAGCAAGAATTGATTTTTACACAGTGAAAGTTAAAAGAACACAGAAGCAGTTTTACAGCAAATCATCGTTTATTTTCTGCATCTTCAAAAGCAAATCAAAGAAAAAGTTTGAACTGAATGAATTCAGTCCAGGAAGAGCCGAGTCTCCGCTGTTCGTTTGATTCTTCACAGTAAAATTCAAATCCAACAAACAGCCTCTGAACCGCAAACACCGCCCCCTGGTGGGGAGACAAGGACAGCAGAAACCCCGCCCACTGAAGACCAAACTGGAATAAATTAGCCAGAAACCAGTGCTTCCAGTTCAGCAACTTCCCGACCCGATAGTGGAGGTTCTGGGTCCAGACGGGCCGCTTAGAGAGAAACCGTTCAGCAGGTTATAACTCAGAAAAACATCCAGATCACCGCTACAGGAGCCCAGCTTCATGAAACTAATCATAAAATACACAATGACCCTGAACGCATCACCACAAACAGCCGCAGAGCTATTTTAATCCAGCAGGCTGCAGATTTAACCTGTTTTTATTCTGGATTAATTTCAGGGAGAAATCATTAACGGCATAAAAATTCACGTTATTCAATCAAATTGAGAGGTTTTCTGATCAGATATCAGAATGTTTGGTGAAATAAATGTAAGAGAAAGTTGAGATTTTTCCAACATAAAAAAACTAAAAGATTGAAAAATTGAAAGCGTTGACAGCGCTCCACGTTCAGATTTAAACCCTGAAGCTACAGAAAAGCAGGCTGTGAACAGAGGAGATGAAGGTTCATCTGAAGAGAGGGTCAGAGCTGCAACTAACCAACCAGTGTTTAACCTGCTGAGTCGACACCAGCTGCTCCCACAAACATCCTGGAGCTGAAACAAGAGCCAGACCAGAGGAAACAGCAGGAGGCGCCGTCTCCACGCAACGTCAGCAGTTTCTCACTAAGGCTTAAAAAACAAAACAAATCCTCCTCTGGTTAGAAAAAACAAAACAACCTTTAACTGAAAAGCAGTGGAGTCGTGTGTGTGTGTGTGTGTGTGTGTGTGTGTGTGTGTGTGTGTTTGTTCGACAGTCTCTAAGCTGAAAGTGGAGCCAGCCGTCGCTGTGCTTGGCACTGGTTCAAGTTCCTCAGCAGACAGACAGACGGACTGAGCGCGCTCAGACGGCTTCAGTCCTCCTCTTCCTCCTATCATGGCGGACAGATGAAGGGTCGCCACGGCGCCCGTCACTCGTCTGAGCCGGCCGAGCGTTTCTGGTTCCGCTTGCGAGGAGATCGTCTGGGAGAAGCTTTGTGGAGAACGAAACGAGAATCTGGCTGAGCATCCAAACATGAACAGGAAGCATTCAGTATAAACTGCCGAGACGCGGGGTCGACCGGCGGGCCGCGGGGTCGACCTCCGGGCCGCGGGGTCGACCGGCGGGCCGCGGGGTCGACCTCCGGGCCGCGGGGTCGACCGGCGGGCCGCGGGGTCGACCGGCGGGCCGCGGGGTCGACCGGCGGGCCGCGAGGTCGACCTCCGGGCCGCTGGGTCGACCGGCGGGCCGCGGGGTCGACCGGCGGGCCGCGAGGTCGACCTCCGGGCCGCGGGGTCGACCTCCGGGCCGCGGGGTCGACCGGCGGGCCGCGGGGTCGACCGGCGGGCCGCGGGGTCGACCGGCGGGCCGCGGGGTCGACCGGCGGGCCGCGGGGTCGACCGGCGGGCCGCGGGGTCGACCGGCGGGCCGTGGGGTCGACCTCCGGGCCGCGGGGTCGACCTCCGGGCCGCGGGGTCGACCTCCGGGCCGCGGGGTCGACCTCCGGGCCGCGGGGTCGACCGGCAGGCGAACGCCACATGCAGCTGAACAGGAATGAATCAATACAGTTTCAGCTTTAACACTGAGATGAAAACTAGACCCAGTTTACAGATTTAAATTAAGATTGTTCTGTAGATAAATGATGTGAATGGATTCAACTTGTTAAAGAATTTTAATTCCACTGAAGATCAGTTATTAACAGGGATCCACTGGATTACTTTCAAACAGGATTTTAGTCCCTGATGGCTGAAGAAGCTCTCAGACTTTTACAGACATGACTTCATGGAGAAAATGTTTCTATCAGTGGTTTAAACAAAGTTTCTGTGATTCTGAAGTAGAAAAAAGGAAAAATGTTGAGAAGCAGCAGAGAAACTGAGAGAATCCAGGGGAAAAAGAGATCAACTGGATCATAGAGCTGCAGAAACAGAATAAACTTCCTGTCAAACAAACACACACACACACACACACACACACACACACACACACACACACACACACACACACACACACACACCAGGACAGACCCATGCAGCAGCCTCACCTCTGCGGCTCTGCACTGAAGACGCAGGAAAAACACGACAGCAAGGAAACAGAGAGAGACAGAGGAAGATAAGTGAACCACAAGCTCTGAGGGTTCAAAGGTCACTGTGGGGGCGGCCTTGGACTAGACCACCTGACCGGCAGCAGTAGAGTGGTACGTACTGATCTGGTTGAGCGTCTCCTGAGGGATCCAGCTCAGATCCACGTCGTTGTGGCTCGACGTTCCCGTTTCCACCTTAGGAGCCGGGCGCCGCCTCTGAGACAGACGGAGGTCAAGAGGTCAACACAGGGGTCAGCAGGTGTTACATCATTATTATCAGAAATGAATTCACATGAAAGGAATTTTCATCTATCAGCCTCACGATAAATTCTAATGATCGATGTTTGGGAACTCAAAGCGTTCTCATTTTTCTCTTTCTACCAAAAACTGGATGATAAAAGTTTCAGTCTGTTTTCATCTCAACTGGACACTTTTGTTCACAGACTCTTTAAAATTCATTTCATTTATTAATTTGTTATTAATTTGTTTTATTTATTTTGAGTATTAAAAAATCTTCCAGCTCCAGACTTTAATGATCATCAGTTTAAAGCTTATTGATCTTTCACAACATCAACATTATATTAGTCAAAAACATAATTATCGTTTATCTCCATAGCTACTGGTCAGCAGCCTGACCTCTGACCCCTGACCGTCTCTGACCTTTCTGGACTCCAGCAGCTGATGAAGGCCGACGATGACGAGCAGACCCAGACCGGACAGGAAGACGTACATGAAGATGCTGAAGGCAACAGAGGAGAACTTAGACCAGTCGGAACAGAACCGGATCCAGAACCAGAACCAGAACCGGATCCAGAACCAGAACTCTGCGGTGCTTACGTTTCTCCGTCCAGCCCGTCCTCCTTCTCAGTGATGGTGACTGTCTGGTTGAAGACGGCGTCCTGGAAGACGTTCCCCTGCAGGTGGAAGAGGAGGTGAAAGTTCAGAGGTCAGCAGCGGGTTCTGGTCCGGTCGCCCAGCCGGTCCTTACGCTGCTGTCCTTGTAGTTGAGGTTGATGACGAGTCCAAACGGCCGGCCTCCCATCGGCTCGGCCGGGATGAAGGAGTACTCGAAGGTGGCCTGGCGGCCCGGAGGAACCACGGTGCCCAGCTGCAGCGCCGTGAAGTTCTGGATGTAGAACTGGTAGTCCTGGCAACGACACAACCGGGTCAGATCACAGGGTCCTGTCTGCGGCCACCGGGCCGGGTTCTAGCAGGTCGGGTTCTACCAGTACCTGAGGGTAACGGAAGGAGGCGTCCAGAGACTCAACCATGAAGTTCTCTGGTCCCTTGTTGGTGAAACCCAGAAGGAACTTCACAATGTTGTTGGCCGGGAAGTCTGGAGGGGAGAGAACCAGGGTTAGAGCAGAACCGGACCGGGGAACCGGGCCAGAGAGAACCAGGATCAGAGCAGAACCGGGCCAGAGAGAACCAGGGTTAGAGCAGAACCGGGCCAGAGAGAACCAGGGTTAGAGCAGAACCGGACCGGGGAACCGGACCAGAGAGAACCAGGGTTAGAGCAGAACCGGACCAGAGAGACCAGGGTTAGAGCAGAACCGGGCCAGAGTGAACCAGGGTTAGAGCAGAACGGGCCGGGGAACCGGACCAGAGAGAACCAGGGTCAGAGCAGAACCGGGCCAGAGAGAACCAGGTCAGAGCAGAACCGGGCCAGAGAGAACCAGGGTTAGAGCAGAACCGGGCCAGAGAGAACCAGGGTCAGAGCAGAACGGGCCAGAGTGAACCAGGGTCAGAGCAGAACCGGGCCAGAGAGAACCAGGTCAGAGCAGAACCGGGCCAGAGAGAACCAGGGTCAGAGCAGAACCGGGCCAGAGTGAACCAGGGTTAGAGCAGAACCGGGCCAGAGTGAACCAGGGTCAGAGCAGAACCGGGCCAGAGTGAACCAGGGTCAGAGCAGAACCGGGCCAGAGAGAACCAGGGTCAGAGCAGAACCGGCCAGAGAGAACCAGGGTCAGAGCAGAACCGGGCCAGAGAGAACCAGGGTCAGAGCAGAACCGGGCCAGAGAACCAGGGTCAGAGCAGAACCGGCCAGAACAACAGTCACCTTCTCCTTTGACGAACAGATGGTGGTGTCGGCGTTGGGCGAAGCCTTCACCTCTCCCACCAGCGCCTCCTCTTCCTCATCTTTCTCCTCCGTCTGAACAGAAACAGGAGTGTCACAACCAAACCAGCTGACTAATAAAAATTTTAATTCTCATTTTATGAAACATTTGACATGTTTTGTCTCGAACAGCACCGAGCAGAGAGGTCGAGGTCAAAGCTCACCAGCTCTGTGTTTTCATCGTCTTCTACTTCAGCTTCATCATCCTCATCCTCAGCCGTCACATCGTCCACAACATCTTCATCCACAGCCTCAGCCTCCTCATCCTCCGTCAGGTCCTGGGCGCTCGCCACCGGGCCTGAAGACCACAGAGAAGACAAACTTTCAAAAACTGTCTTAGAGTCTCAGAGTTTCTGGGAACTACAGCAGGACCTTCATCATCATCATCATGATGAAGATGATTATTATCAGATCACAACACAGTCGGATTATTATCACTATTATTATCATTATGTGACAACGTTGAGCTCGTTCAGGTTGTCCTCATCCACCCTGAGACGCTAATATAGCAACCAACTTTTGATTTGCGCTGCCATGGAGACGCTTGACCTCATTTCACAAATAAAATAAAAAAATATTCTGTATAATCTGCTTAAAGGTCCAACCTGGGATCAAATGAAAACTTAATTATATACATTAGATTTAATAAGAGAAACAAAAAGAAAGAAGGAAATAAGTTGGGTGACCCGAAACAAAGAGGGTTCATTAAAAAATGATACATAACTGAATTTTGGTTTTGATTATAAAGCAAATAATTAGCAGAAACATCCAATCATGGACAAACACACAGAAACATGTAGTTAATTTACATTCACTTAGACAAAAACAACAACAAAATAAGGCTTTTGGTAAAATACTAATTAGTTTATGACATTGAGTGGTATTATTTTAAGAAATTAAAAGTTTATTGTGGTCCATTAATCTCCTGAGCTCAGTGGCAAACCGGATGGGAACTTCAGTATTGATCACACAGCTTTAGCTCTTAGTTTAGACCAAATAATCACATTTAAACTGCAGATCAATAGAAAACAGAGAATAAATTTAAACCACTTACTTCTGAGATTATTTCCTAAATTAGCAGCTCGTAACAAACTGACCCGTTTTAAACTGATGACGCCTTTTAACGGCGTTTCCAGCTTTCTGCTGTTAACATATACTGACATCACGTGTAGTTTAACTAGTTTAGAGTTAAATTAATATCTGAGGAGGCGAGGAGAGCCGTTAGCTCTCCGGCTAACAGCTAACACTAAGGACACGTCAGTCTAAACACGAGCAGCAACTGCTTTCATGACAGCTAAAATTAAAATACTAAATGTAACATTACCAACACATACTGATCAGCAAAGATAAGGATGCCATATCAAGCTGTTTATATTTTCATAAATACGCATTTTATTTAAAAATCATGGTTTTATTGCAGTTAACAACCTGCGTCTGGCCTAGCTCTCATTAGCTAGTTAGCTCCACTGCTCACACCAGCATGCTGCGGTAACATCCGTCTAAACCTCAAAACAGGCAATTCAAAAAACTCACCTTTGATGAGAATGGTCACCGGGAAGGCTACAAGCAGTAGCAGCAATAGTTTAGGCATAAACTTCAACATTTTGAAACAGGAATCAGTGCGTTCTCATTCAGTGTCGGTCAGACTGCAAGGCTGAAGCGCCTCCGTTCCCAGATCACTTCTTCTGCTGCGGCACTAGACAAGGAGAAATGGGTTGGCGCGAACACCCTGCTGCCCCCTACTGTCAAAGCGCATGTATTACAATATGAACACAGTGAAGGGCCAAATAAATAAATAAATAAATCAGACTGTTCATTTAGCATTTTATTATTTTTTTATTTCATTTCTCTCACATGGAACAGTTATAATAAAAACTGAAAAGAGTGACTGATCATTCCAAAAAAATTTAATTAAGTTGATTATAACCTGTGTTAACTTACAGACTATTAATGACCTATAGCTAATAATATAGAGAATGCCAAAATCCTCAAAGCAAAATCAAAAAAAGTCTCAAAGTGTCTCTTTCAAAATCAACACACAGATATATTCAGCAATCATACCAGCTATTTTCCAGAAAACCAAATGTTAACCAAATGCATAAATTCAGAATATGATCAGATGCATTCATCACAGCAAGACAACAAATCCATAAAAATTCAAATATTCATGTCCAAAATCAGGAGTGAAGATATTCAGACAAACAGAAAAGTTTTATGTTCTCACACAGCTTCAGTCCAAACACACATGAAAAATTCAGTTTTCTGCACATAAAAATGTTAAAAATAAAAACACACAGAGATTACTGTGGCCATTTCTGACTAAACTGAGACTTTTTCATCTCTTTAGAAATTATTCAACACAGAAATTACAAAATCTAAGCTGGTTATCAGACTGAGGATGAACTATATCTGTTGTCCATCTTTTCTGCTAAATCACTTCAAAATAAAAAAGCCAAAAAGAAAATGTGGGATTTTAAAAATCTTTCTTCATTTTCATTTCTCTCCTAACAAAATGTCTGCAGTGATGTTCACTGGTTTTTAAATAAATCCAAACAGCATTTTTTTCTCTTCCTGCTCTAAAATCATCGGGGTAAATTTGACCTTTATTGCTTTGAGGATGAAACTAAAAATAAAACTTTACCCCGATAAACGACCTCCATGAAGGTCATGAGCAGCCGCGTTTAACTGGCTGTAACACTCATCCACCATTTGTCATTTAGAGAAACAACTGACCCTGTTGAATCAGAATGAACATATTCTGATTTTATGAAGGAAAATGTAGAAAAAGAAATCTTTAAACTTGAGATTTAAAGATTTCATGTTTGAACTAAACAGAGAAAAGCTGAACTGGTTTCATCCTGAGAACCAGTAAGACCATTAAATACCGGCTCACTGGGTTTTAATGACTGAACCCAAACTAAACTGTCCTCAATGCACTGTAAAAATATGTAGGCTTTTATTAAATATATGTTTAAATACAGGAAACACGACTGATATCTTTAGTGACTTCTGTTGCCGAGACATAAATTCCTGCACCAGCAAAAAATCCAACATTTATCAGAATCTGGTTTTAATTCTTGTTTTTAACAGAATCCTCTGCTGTCAGTTCTTTGTTCGACTCTCTTTCTGTCCTCCGAGTTTCTAATCTCAGATCATCCAGAGTTCATCATCTTCAGTTCCTAGTTTGGATCAGTTAATCTATCCGACTTTATTCTCTTGTTTTTCCCTTTTTGAAGAAAAGCTAAGAGAAATAATGGGCTGATCTGTTACATAATATCTATAACTTTATACAGGATGCTAATGAGTAAAATTAACTTATAAATATTAATAATATTAAGTTGTCAATTATTTGAACTTGAGACACTGAGATAAAATCTTTATATTAAAGTCAGTGTGAAATGCTCCCTTCATTTTTAAATACATGAATAAAAGTGATAGAAAATCAGCCAATAAAACATAAACGTGTTAATCACTAAATATTAAATAGCATTAAATAATCTGGGATTATAATCCAGTGTCAGGGTGGATGTAGCTTCGTTTGCTAACAGCTGCTTTACGAGGGAAACGTTTTCTTTCACTTTGTTCTGATCATAATAACGTCTGCTTCTTTTCACTCAGAAAGTTTAGTGGAAGGAAGATCGTCAGATTAGATCTGAGTGAATTAGTGTGGACAGGGTGAACGATGCGTGGAGACGTGTTAGAGAAAAACAACAACAAAAACTGACAGAGGAAGAACCACAGAACTTCAACATGAAACTTGGACTAGACCACCTCTTTCAACTTGTCTCAGTTCATTTAACCATCAGAGCTCTTTTTACCCTCCAACTAATTTTCTTTCCTACGGTTGATCAGAACCTCAGCCTCTCACACACATCCTCCTCTTCCTCAGTAAACTGCCAGGCGTCTAATTGGCTGATGACTAAAAGGTTCAGCGGAGAACATGTTGGACGTCATTTCTGCAGCTGGTGGAACATATGGGGACCCTGAAATAAAAACATCACCAGCATCTGAGAGCGTTGACAGTTTTCACCCTGAAGGACGCCGGCTCTTCCTCCTCCTCCTCTTCCTCCCTGTTCAGTTGCAACACTCCACGTAGTTTGCGGGCAGCATGCCGGACTTGCCGGTCCTCTGCACGGTGCCGTACATCCAGCCCTCGTCGATGGGCTGCGCGTTGACGATGACGTCTCCGTCCCTGAAGGACACCTCGTCGTGGTCCTGGGCCGCGTAGTCGTAGAGCGCCCGGTAAACACGCTGCAGGGGGACAGAGACAAGCTGAGCCCGGTTCAGAGCGGCTCTGAGGGAGGGGAATCATTTCAGGTCTCCAAAACGTTTCAGAAGGATTCAGCATTTGTTTCTGTCAGAATCACTGATTTTCTGTTGCTACTTCAGAATTTTGTGATTTTTTTTTCATCATTAAACTGTTTCCAAAATTTACAAATAGAAAAAAATGATCAAATAAAAACCAATAGATTGGACACAAACATTTTTATTCTTTATAAAACCTAAACAGCTCTAGAGTCAGCAGTGGAGTAGCAGTAATAACACTGCCACCTGCAGGCAGGAGTTAGTATCACTTCAAACCAATGTTTTCTCCAGTGTTGCAGAAAATTTTCAACAAACACAATTATAAATCAGAGGGTAAAAATGCAGGGTTCTGTTGGATTTGTGTGAATTTCTATGAAAATCTGGAAGGAATGAATAAAGAGTTTGGTGAACTCAGGGTCTACAACCTGCAGCTCTGGACCCACAAGAAGCTCTTTGGATCCTCAACATCAATAACTGGAGAAAAATAACAAAGAACCAACTAACCTGTTTACGTAACAATATATTAGTAAATGATAGTTTTGCAGATCCAAAATAAAAAAAACATGAATAATTTTAAGTTATTTGGATTCAGCTTGACCAAAAAGTAACTTTGATTTTAAGTGAACACAAAGCACGAATAAATAAACTTTAGAGGAAATAAAGGAATTTTATAGTATTTCCTACAAATATCAGAATCTTAGAGAAGAAAATGGATCGACTCAATTTATGGCCAAAGTTCAGGATCCTTTTTTGTTTTAAGATATAAAAACATAAATAAAATGTTTTTTGTTAATATGAAAAAGCAAAACCTTTAAGAACCATTTTGTTTTGTCCAGCATCATCATCAGGGTGTGAATACTTTATGCAGTGTGTGTCTGTTGGAGTGTGTGACGCGCGGCGCGCGGCGGCGTACCGATGTGGCCGAGTGCGGCGGCGAGGTGACGGATCGGACCGACGACATGCTGGTCTGATGCATGTAGCCGTGGAACTGCTGCTGCTGCTGGACGCTCTGATGATGATGGTGGTACGCACCGGGCAGGACGGGAGCTGGACACACACACACACACACACACACACACACACACACACACACACACACACACACACACACACACACATACACACACACACAGAGAGAGCAGTCAGCATCCTGCATCCCATCTTGTCCTCTGAGGAAGATGAAGGTGAGTCTCTCTGAGGAAGACCCGGGTCAAAGGTTAGAATCAGGCTTTCTCTGCTGTGAGGCCACAGATACCAGGAGTGCTGCTGCCGCTGTGGTCCCAGAGGTCAGAGGTCACAGAGCTGGCAGACTGCTGGGACAGCTGGCTGCTCAGCCTGCGGCCGGCGCGCTCTGCCAGGCGGCCGCCACCAGGTGGCAGCGCAGCGCCGGGATGAGGCCAGCAGCCACAGAGCAAGACGGAGAGAGAAAGAAAAATAATTCAGCTCAGAAGAAAGTTGGTTTTTAAAAACAGCAGCTGTTAGTCGGGTTAATATGAAGAAACACGATTATTAATTATTAAAGATCTGGAATATTCAGTTATTTTATCAGTTATTGAATAAAACGATCCATTTCACCTCAAATTATACTGTTTATGTTTAATGATCAGAATCCTGCAATTTTCAGTGATTTTATTTTACATTTTCTGTTCCTTTTTTCACACCAAACATATTTTATTTCACAATATATTTAAATGTTCTAATTAGGTTATTTATCATTATTTTTCTCTTTGGATATAAAATGTTCACTGCACTGAGACCTGAAAAAAGAAAAACAAACATTTTGTCCCAAAGTTATACTTAACTACACATTTATAAGTTATGACATCACAGCTGAATTTTAACTGAATTTAAGAAACTCAGACAATAAATGAACTTTGACTAAACAGCTGCTTCTTTTCCAGTCTGAACTTTAAGATTTTTTTCTTAAGGTTTGATTATTATAAGTGTAAATTATAGTTTTTTGAAACCAAACATTTATTC
>NW_026562502.1:0-25000 GCF_027474105.1 Poeciliopsis prolifica | reverse complement strand
ACCTGGCTGGCCAGCCTGGAGGCCTGCGTGGCGTGCAGGATGTCGGTTCTGTCCAGGACGGATCCATCGCTGTAGGCCGGCTGCTTGGCGCCGCGCTTATAGGCAACCTGTGGGTCACAGCAGGTTCTGATCCGGTTCTGACACTGGTCTGGTTCCCTCCAGGCAGCCAGACTCTGTTTTAATCTTTCTACAGGATTCATGAGGAACCCTGAAGAAGTCTGACTGCTTGGAAAGGAAAATAGAAACATCAATAAATTCATGAATTTATGGACACCTGAGGACAGACGTGAACACCTGAGGACAGACCTGAACACCTGAGGACAGACCTGAATACCTGAGGACAGACCTGAACACCTGAGGACAGGCCTGGACACCTGAGGACAGACGTGAACACCTGAGGACAGACCTGAACACCTGAGGACAGACCTGAATACCTGAGGACAGACCTGAACACCTGAGGAAAGACCTGAACACCTGAGGACCAACCTGAACACCTGAGGACAGACCTGAACACCTGAGGACAGACCTGAACACCTGAGGACAGACCTGAATACCTGAGGACAGACCTGAACACCTGAGGACAGACCTGAACACCTGAGGACAGACCTGAACACCTGAGGACAGACCTGAACACCTGAGGACAGACCTGAACACCTGAGGACAGACCTGAACACCTGAGGACCAACCTGAACACCTGAGGACAGACCTGAACACCTGAGGACAGACCTGAACACCTGAGGACAGACCTGAACACCTGAGGACAGACCTGAACACCTGAGGACAGACCTGAATACCTGAGGACAGACCTGAACACCTGAGGACAGACCTGAACACCTGAGGACAGACCTGAACACCTGAGGACAGGCCTGGACACCTGAGGACAGACCTGAATACCTGAGGACAGACCTGAACACCTGAGGACCAACCTGAACACCTGAGGACAGACCTGAACACCTGAGGACAGACCTGGAAACCTGAGGACAGACCTGAACACCTGAGGACAGACCTGAACACCTGAGGACAGACCTGGAAACCTGAGGACAGACCTGAACACCTGAGGACAGACCTGGACACCTGAGGACCAACCTGGACACCTGAGGACAGACCTGGACACCTGAGGACATACCTGAACACCTGAGGACCAACCTGAACACCTGAGGACAGACCTGAACACCTGAGGACTGACCTGAACACCTGAGGACAGACCTGAACACCTGAGGACTGACCTGAACACCTGAGGACAGACCTGAACACCTGAGGACAGACCTGGACACCTGAGGACAGACCTGGAAACCTGAGGACCAACCTGAACACCTGAGGACCAACCTGGACACCTGAGGACCAACCTGGACACCTGAGGACAGACCTGAACACCTGAGGACCAACCTGGACACCTGAGGACAGACCTAGACACCTGAGGACAGACCTGAACACCTGAGGACCAACCTGAACACCTGAGGACAGACCTGAACACCTGAGGACAGACCTGAACACCTGAGGACAGACCTGAACACCTGAGGACCAACCTGAACACCTGAGGACAGACCTGAACACCTGAGGACAGGCCTGGACACCTGAGGACAGACCTGGACACCTGAGGACAGACCTGAACACCTGAGGACAGACCTGGACACCTGAGGACAGACCTGAACACCTGAGGACAGGCCTGAACACCTGAGGACAGTCCTGAACACCTGAGGACCAACCTGAACACCTGAGGACAGACCTGAACACCTGAGGACAGGCCTGGACACCTGAGGACAGGCCTGGACACCTGAGGACAGACCTGAACACCTGAGGACAGACCTGAACACCTGAGGACAGGCCTGGACACCTGAGGACAGACCTGAACACCTGAGGACAGACCTGAACACCTGAGGACAGGCCTGGACACCTGAGGACAGACCTGAACACCTGAGGACACACCTCCAGCTGACTGACGGCTCCTGAACATTCATGGACTCGATTTCGTCTTCAGCGTCCTCTATAATGAATCTTCCCCTGTTGTCATGGGAACTAGAGCAGAGCATGATGGGACGGCGCGGCGGACTCACGTCGCTGGCCAGCTTGGCTGCGTTGGCGGCGCTGATGATGTCGGGCCGGTCGGGCGCCGGGTTGTAGCGGTGGAGTTCCTCTCTGCCTGTCCTGTAGCCGACCTGAGGTCAGAGCCGGCGGCAGGCGAAGACGTCAGAACGCCGTCCGCGCTGCGGCGGCGTGCGCGTGTGTGTTGCCGTGGAAACGGCGTGTTTACATGGCTCTGCTTCTTGGCGACCTCCACGGCGTGCTCCACCTCCGGCAGCGTCTTCATGCTGCTGTAGTCGCTCCGCCCCCTCTCACGGTTGAACTTCTCCTTGTAGGATTTCTGCAGAATGAGACGCAGGCTGTGATTGGCTGATGGGCTTCAAGCGATCAGAGATGACAGTTTAAATCCGCCTGGAGACGCAGACAGAGGCTCTGATGTTACGCTCCAGTTGGTGACGCATCGCTCAGTCAGCTGACCTGGAACCAGAAACGCATCAGGCCTCCGTCCCAGTTCACCCCGTTCACCCAGTTCACCCAGTTCACCCCGTTCACCCAGTTCACCCAGTTCACCCAGTTCACCCAGTTCACCCAGATCACCCAGTTCACTCAGTTCACCCAGTTCACTCAGTTTACCCAGTTTACCCAGTTCACCCAGTTCACCCAGATCACCCAGTTCACCCAGTTCACCCAGTTCACCCAGTTCACCCAGATCACCCAGTTCACCCAGATCACCCAGTTTACCCAGTTCACCCAGATCACTCAGTTCACCCAGTTCACCCAGTTCACCCAGTTCACCCAGATCACCCAGATCACCCAGTTCACCCAGTTCACCCAGTTCACCCAGATCACCCAGTTCACTCAGTTCACCCAGTTCACTCAGTTTACCCAGTTTACCCAGTTCACCCAGTTCACCCAGATCACCCAGTTCACCCAGTTCACCCAGTTCACCCAGATCACCCAGATCACCCAGTTCACCCAGTTCACCCAGTTCACCCAGATCACCCAGTTCACTCAGTTCACCCAGTTCACTCAGTTTACCCAGTTCACCCAGTTCACCCAGATCACCCAGATCACCCAGTTCACCCAGTTCACCCAGTTCACCCAGATCACCCAGTTCACTCAGTTCACCCAGTTCACTCAGTTTACCCAGTTCACCCAGTTCACCCAGTTCACCCAGATCACCCAGATCACCCAGTTCACCCAGTTCACCCAGAGCAACCAAACGGCCGTCATGATGTGAGGAGCTGCAGCTCAGATCAGTGTTGACATGATTGATGTTCCACATTTTAAATAAACGATTTAATGTCTTCAATAAAACCTTTCATGTGTGAGCCGCGCTGCCATGCGTCTGGGTTGGGGTCAGGAGGTCAGATCTGAGCCTCCAGGCAGCAGCAGCTGCTGTTTTCACACTTCTGCAGATTGAACAACACCAGAGCTCTCATCACACCCCCACCGGGGGAGGGGCAAATAAAAACCCTCCATCTGCCCCACAGCATTCACCACAGATCTCTCTGTGAACTTGTTCATGTCAGGCGATGCTTTTCCCCCAAGGGGGGCGCTAACGAGGCGGGGAGATGGAGGGGGGAGTTCATGTTTAATTAGCTGGAGTTTAATTAGGAAACGTTTCGCTAACGTCCAGCATGTCGATGTTCCATCAGACGTTTGAATCAATCAAATCAGGAACAATAATAATAACATTAATAATGATAATAATAATAATAATAATATAATAATAATAATATAATATTAATAATAATAATAATAATAATAATAATAATAATAACAATAATAATAATATTATTAATAATAATAATATTAATAATATAATAATAATAATAATATAATAACAATAATAATATATTAATAATAATAATAATAATAATAATAATAATAATAATAATAGTAATGATAATGTTTATTGAATCCGATCCAGCAAATCAGGACTTTAAATGTTCAGTTTCTTACTTCGCTCAGCGTCTTGGTCGCCTCCTTGGCGAAGACGGTTTCGATGGTTTGGGGCATCTGGGCGTACAGACAGCGACCCGCTTCCTTCTTCCCCTCCTCCCTGTACGCTTTCTGCAACAGACCGACAAGACAAGAAGCTCCTGGAGAAGCCAGTGGCCTGGAAGATGCAGAGCAGCAGACTGAAACGTACGTCGCTGCACAGCTGAGTTTGCTCCTTCGCATGTTGAGTTTCTTTGGTTTCAGGAAGCTGAGAGTACAGAGAGTGAACCAGCTCCTTCCTGCTGGCCTCCTTGTACTTACTCTGAAAAACAAAAGCAGAAAAAATCTCATGAAACATTCAGTGTTTCTCTGAAATCCTGTTTCCTAACCAACATCATCAGAATGAATAATGGAATCATATTTTATAGAAGCAGTCAGAGAGATGAGCAGATTGTAATGTGATGTAAATGTTTATGAAGTTCCTGGGTGTGAACTCGCCTCGCTGTGCTTCTCGCTCATTTCTTTAACAAACTGCGTCTGCAGAGTTTCAGGCAGCAGAGAGAAGAGAGAGCTGGGCAGATCCTCCAGGTCCTTCTTGTACTGTCAGAACCACCAATCAGAAATATGAATTAATATCCTGTTTCTACATGCTGTGAACGACGCATTAAATGTCCGACCGTCGTACTTCACTGTGTATTTCTGACATCTGCTTGGCGAACTGCGTCTCTTTGGTTTCAGGCATTTGATGGAAAACGGTGCTGCTGATCTCCTGTCTGCCTTTCTGCTTGTATTTATTCTGCAACCAGACAAAGTTTTGTTTAAACAGTTGAACTGTGAGCTGCAGTCGCTCAGCTCACCTCGCTCTGCAGCTCCATCACGGCTCTGGAGAACTTCACCTCATCCGTCTGAGGCAGCAGAGAGAACAGGCTGCAGCTCAGCTCCTTCCTCCCTTCTCTGTACTTCACCTGCAGACGGAAGCAACTCAGCTGGCTGCAGAGAACCGGAACCGGAACTGGAACCGGAACCAGGACCAGAACCAGAACCGGAACCAGAACCAGAACCAGAACCGGAACCGGAACCAGGACCAGAACTGGAACCAGAACCGGAACCATCTGAAAAATCTCTGAACCGGATCAGAACAGCAGGAAAAGTAAAACCAAATGCAACGTCATAAACATCCGAGGCGTTGCGCCTCATCGGATGTGGATTCAGATGAGTTTGGATCAGAGGTCAAAATAACGACCTTTGACCTTTAATTTCAGTGACAGCCCTGAGCTGTGTAACTGTTGGTTGCAGATCAGAACCTCCTGAGGTTCTGCTGGTTCTGGCCCGGTTCCCTCTGTACCTCACTCTGCAGCTGTGCGGCTTCCTTGGCATGTTGAGTCTCCAGAGTCTGAGGCAGCCGCTGGTACAGACAGCTGCCCGCCTCCTTCCTGCTGGCCTCCTTGTATTTAACCTGGACGAAGCGTCATCGGTCAGACGTTCAGACAGGAAGTGGACTCTGCTCAGGAAGTGGACTCTGTTCAGGAAGTGGACTCTGGTCCGGTCTGAGTCGCTCTCACCTCGCTCTGCAGCTCAGAAACTGTCTTAGCGAAGTTGATCTCGCTGGTTTCCGGCAGCTGGGCGTAGAGGCTGCGCGAGCGGCTCTTCACGCCGTCCTCTTTGTATTTGTTCTGCAGGAAAAGACGAATCAGGAACCGTTTCCACCAGCCATCAGAGACCAGGGTGTGACCTTTCACCTCGCTCAGCAGGTCGGCCATCTTGGCGGCGAGCTCCGTCTCTGCGGTCTTTGGCAGCTGAGCGTAGAAACTAGACGACAGGAACTTCTTGCCGCTCTGCTTGTATTTAAACTGCAACACAAACAGAAGTTCACCGGCTGAGTTCGTTAAGATCTGGACTTTGACTATACACCTTTCCTGAATTAAAGGAACCGATTTAAACCCAGTAATGAGACAGTTTGACATGGATGGAGTTCCACAGGGCGCCGACCTCAGACCTCTGGGTTTAAAGCAGGATAAAGATGATTCTCAGCTGCATTGTTTATGAAAACAGACGATTCATGAATTATTTTTAATGCATCAAACTACAGCAGTGGGATTTGTTCAGGTCATTTTTATGTTTCAGGTTTTTCTCCAGAATCTGGTTTTAATGCGTTGAAGCTCCAGATGTTTGGTTCTGGTTCAGTTCTTCTCACTAACAGGCCTGTAGAGAAATGAAACTATTCTGACATCACAGTTTGTTTTAGTTTGTCTGCAGCTTCACTTAGAGAGAAAATGTTTTTGAACCAGAACAAGTGAACTCTGCTAAGGAACGATGGGAACGAGCCGCTCTGATGTTTTATGCTGAAATATTCAGGGCTGAGAAGCGTAGGGTGAATAATTCATGTGTTCACCTGGCTCTGCAGCTCAGTAACGTCTTTAACGCGGCGCGTCTCCAGCGTGTCGGGCAGCCGGTGGAACAGAGCGCCGCCGCTCTGCTTCCTGCTCGCCTCCCGGTATTTAACCTGCACAGGACGCAGGAGCAGGTACATCAAAACATTGAAATAAAAATATCTAACCAACAAATACATGTGGCATAATTCTACTAATTGACAAAGGAACCAGATATTTCTGTAACTAAACTCTGTGGTGAAATATGAATAAAAACATTTGTCCCTCGCCTCGCTGTGCGTCTCGCTCATGTCTTTAACAAACTGCGTCTGCAGAGTTTCAGGCAGCAGAGAGAACAGAGGGCTGGGCAGATCCTCCAGGTCCTTCCTGTACTTTGACTAGGACAGAAAGATGACATAAATATATTTAATAAACCTCTGATAGTAAGAGGTCCAAATATGAGGAGACAAACAAAATACAACAAACTATGAAGATTCATTAACTATTAATGTTGAAGCACATTTTTTATGTCAAAATTTAAAACATTTCATCCATCAATGTAAATATTAACACTTAGAAAATGTAAACTGATTGAAACTGATTGATTGAAACTGATTGAAACTGATTGATTGAAACTGATTGATTGAAACTGATTGATTGAAACAGACGGACTGCAGCTGCGTGATGCGTTCAGGGTCACCTGGCTCTGGATCTCGGCCGTCTCTCTGGCCCGCTGCGTCTCCTCCGTCTCCGGGAGGCGGGAGTAAAGGCTCCTGCTCATCTCCTTCTTCCCCTCCTCTCTGTACTTCACCTGAGGGAATCAACCAATCACAGCTGAGCGCAGCGTCTCCACAGCGACGGCCATGGCGCCCCAGCTGAGGGTTTACCTGGCTGTAAACGTCTCTGAGCTCCTTGGCGAGCCGCGTCTCCGTCGTCTCAGGAAGGCGGTGGAACAGAGAGACGCTGAGCGGCTGCTTGTACTTCACCTGGAAACACAAAGTGATGTCAGCGAGGAAGACGAGGGATGAAGATGAGTGACGAAGACGAGTGACGAAGACGAGCGATGAAGATGAGTGATGAAGACGAGCGATGAAGGAGCGGACCTGGCTCTGTAGCTGCGTCGCGTCTTTCGCATGCTGCGTCTCCAGAGTCTCAGGAAGCTTTGAGTACAAACTGCTGGACGTTTCTTTTTTTCCTGACTCTTTATATTTCACCTGAAACACGACAGCAGGATTTAAAGTGACAGACACACATTTCAGGTTCAGGTTGATCTCAGAAAACTTGTGGTTTCACCTGACTCTGGATCTCAGAAACGGTTTTAGCGAACTGGGTTTGGTTGGTTTCTGGGAGCTGAGAGTAAACGCTGACCGTCTGGATCTTCTTCCCTCCTTCCTTATATTTGTTCTGAAGATCCAAAAGCAGGAAAACCTCTGATTATTTAGCATGTTGCTGCTACGTTGCTGTTCAGGAAGGAAACCCAGAGTTTCCTCAAACTCCAGATCCTTCTGGGACCTGCAGCTGGTCTGTGTTCACACCAGAACCGGACCAGCAGACTAAGACCAGATTCGGAGCAAACAGTGGTTCTGGTTGTTTGGTCTGAACCAGGATTCGGGTCTCTGATACCGAGTCCAACAAGCTGCAGAGGAAGAACTTTTCAGCCGTTTGGATCCAGAACCACAAATGAATCCAGACCTTTACTTATCGGGTCAGCTCTACAGATGGGAGCAGAACCATCAGTACTGCAGACAAAACCCGAATCGACCCGACAGCAGAGATCATCTCGGTACCAGGAAACCTTACAACCCAGCTCTTCTGGCTGAAGGTCACGACCTCTGGGCCGGGTCGTAGCCAAACTGAAACCCGATCAGGTCAGAACCGTACCTCGCTCTGGATTTCTGAAACCTCTCTGGCAAACTGAGTTTCTGCTGTTTCAGCCAGCTGGGCGTACAGAGGGCAGCTCATCTCCCTCCTTCCTTCCTCGCAGTATTTTTTCTGTGGAGACGGAGATCAGAGCGACGGCGTCAGTCGGCCGGTGAGCCGGTTGCGTCAGGCGGAGGAGCAGCAGGGACAGAAACTCACGCGGCTCTGCAGCGCTGCAGCGTCTTTGGCGTGTCGGGTCTCCAGGGTTTCAGGCAGCGAGGAGTAAAGAGATGAAGCTGCCTGCTCCTTCGCCGCCTGCTTGTACTTCACCTGACGGGACACACGGACCAGTCAGCCTCCTTATCACATCTGACCTCTGACCTCTATCTGCTGCTGCAGCGTTCTCTGACTTGATTGGTCAGATTTATCAGCGGCAGACCAATCAGACGTCAGCATGTTTGAAGCTCTGAATGTATTTTTAAATGTGATCTGATGTTAAGCTGCAGGTTGTCACCTCGCTGTGCGTCTCGGCCATTTCCTTAACGAACTGCGTCTGCAGGGTTTCAGGCAGCAGAGCGAACAGCGAGCCGGGCAGATCCTCCAGGTCCTTCCTGTACTTCACCTGCAGGACAGCAGCAGCTGAGCAGCAGCAGAGCAGCAGCAGAGAGCTGCAGCAGCTTTCAGAGCGCCGAGCCAAACCTCGCTCTGGACCTCCAGAACCTGCCGGGACCGCTGCATCTCCGGCGTCTCGCTGAGCTGCTGGTACAGAGACGGCGAGTCCTTCTGATGGTCCGCCTTATACTTCACCTGCAGCCACAACACCATGACAACACGCTGAGCTCATCCAGCAAATGTCTCCAGCATTAAATAAATCAGAAAACCTGGGAGGCTTCATTCATTTAAGCAAAAATAACGTGGAGAAAAACTCCAGAAGAACTGAGAATGTTTAGGTGGCATGACATTCATTTTAATGTAGAAGAAGAAAAGCCTGATTATGAGGAGAATCACTGAGCTAAAATAAAGACAGTCCAGCATTTATGACGTCATGTTGTGAGTTTAACCTGAGTTTTAACTGAAGCTCCTCATGCCATCTGCTTTCTGACACGTTTAGCATATTTCTTTATTCTGGTTATACAAATGAAAATTATAAAAATGAATTATAAAAAGTTATGAAAAGTTGAAATGATGAGGAAGCAGTTTGAGGTTTTAGGTGATAAATTGATCTGAACTTTAAAACATGATGATGTCGTTTGATCACATGGTTCATCTCATTGTTTCTGCTGTTTGACCTGCAGACGACCAGCTGCTCACCTGGCTCTGCAGGTCGGTCACCTCTTTGGCCCGCTGGGTCTGCAGCGTCTGAGGAAGGCTGGAGAACAAGCTGGACTGCAGCTGCTTCAGGTCCGACTGATACCGGACCTGACAGGCGACAAGCAGGCGGTAAGAACAGCAGGACGCTCAGGCAGCCTGCAGGCTGGACCACACAGCATCACGCTTAATGCTTCACATCAAACATCTCATTATGGAAGCTGACAAAAATAAACTTTATAATAAGACAGAATCAGCAGCAAACTACTGTAAAACCAGAACATGAAGGTTCTCACCGGGTCCTCCAGCTTCCTGTAGGCTGAAATATGAGTCAGGATAGTTAGCCTCTCTAAGTGTGTGTGTGTGTGTGTGTGTGTGTGTGTGTGTGTGTGTGTGTGTGTGTGTGTACCTGGCTCTGCATCTCAGAAACCTGCTTGGCATGTCGGGTCTCCAGAGTTTCTGGCATCACAGAGTAGAGGCTGCTGCCGTCCTGCTGTCGGCCCGACGATTTGTACTTGTTCTGAAACAGAGTTTAACCGTCAGAACCTGCAGCAGCTTCACTCTTCATCACAGCGTCTTCATCACAGCGTCTTCATCACAGCGTCTTCGTCACAGCGTCTTCGTCACAGCGTCTTCGTCACAGCGTCTTCATCACAGCGTCTTCATCACAGCGTCTTCATCACAGCGTCTTCATCACAGCGTCTTCGTCACAGCGTCTTCATCACAGCGTCTTCATCACAGCGTCTTCGTCACAGCGTCTTCATCACAGCGTTGTGATGAAGACGGACTCGTTCCTATGGATCCAGACGTTTCTGCTCTCACCTCGCTCTGCAGCTCAGCGGCGGCTAAAGCCGACTTGATGTCTCTGGTTTCTGGCCGCTGAGAGAAAACGCTCTGAGAGAGAAGCTGCTTCCCCTCCGCTGTGTATCTGTGCTGCAGTCAGAAGAACATGATTATTATTGTTATTATTATTATTGTTATTAAATGCAGGAGCTGCTGTCATCCTGAAGATGTTTCCACTCATCTTCATCATGTTTCCTGCCTCATTATTGTTTCTTATTTTAATTTCAAATCCATCTATAGAATCAGGAACAATAAAAGTAAAACAGCAAATAAAATCTGAAGATTCATTTCCTGATACATATAATCTAAGAGTTTCCACTGCATGTATTAAATCATATTAATGTTTATTTGATATTTTGCTGTTTGTTCCTGAACAGATTCAGATTTTTACCACAAATCAAAGGTTGATTTTAAAAGCATTTATTCTGAAGGTTCTGCCTGTCGGATCCATTTGTTCCTGGTTCCTGTTGGATGTTAGTAATCAGCTGATCTGGTCTGTTGGCTCCTACTTGGCTCTGCATGAGGCCGACCTCGCGGGCGAACTGCGTCTCCAGAGTTTCAGGAAGCTGGTGGTAAACCGGACACTGCAGCTCCTTCTTCACTCCTTCTTTATAGAGCAGCTAAAAGAGACGAAGTTATCCAACATAGCAGGATCATCAGGCCCTTTAGCTGATTTAGTCCTTCCAGAACCCAACGTCTCCAGCAGCTCGTTGTCGTACCTGGCTCTGCAGACGCGTCGCCTCCTTGGCGTGTTGCATCTCCAGAGTTTCAGGCAGTCGGTGGAACAGAGACGATGAACTCTGCTTCTTACTGGCCTCTTTGTATTTTACCTGAAGAGTAAAAACAGTTTCAGCTCAACAGTTTCCTCCGAACCAACTGGATCCTCTTTAGTTTTTCTCCTGAGGCTTCAGACTAAAACAGAACTGAGAAATATCCAGTTTGCATGATGCTGTTAGCTGAAGGAGGAAGGATGAGGTTCCTCTGGATGTTGTTCAGAGGAAGACGGTGTTCCCACCTGGCTCTGCAGCTCCGTCAGCTCTTTGGCTCTCTGCATGTCCAGAGAGTCAGGAAGCAGAGAGAAGAGAGAGAGGCTCAGATCCTTCATCCCGTCTGCTTTGTACTTCACCTGGTCGGGAAACCAGACAGAATCATTCACTAAGCTTCAGGCCTGCAGGATCAGACAGTCACAGATGGAAGCTCCAAGACAGGAAGTAGAGGTCAGCAGACAGGAAGTAGAGGTCAGCAGACAGGAAGTACAGGTCAGCAGACAGGAAGTAGAGGTCAGCAGACAGGAAGTACAGGTCAGCAGACAGGAAGTAGAGGTAGTAGGTCAGTAGACAGGAAGTACAGGTTAGCAGACAGGAAGTAGAGGTCAGTAGACAGGAAATAGAGGTCAGTAGACAGAAAGTAGAGGTCAGTAGACAGGAAGTAGAGGTCAGTAGACAGGAAGTAGAGGTCAGCAGACAGGAAATAGAGGTCAGTAGACAGGAAGTGGTACCTCACTCAGCATCTCCGTCTGCTGCCGGACAAACTGCGTGTTGATGGTTTCTGGCATCAGGTGGAAGAGACTGGATCCAACCGGCTGGTTCTGTTTGTATGTCAGCTGGAGGAGCAACACACACACACACACACAGACACAGACATACACACACACACACACACACACAGACACACACACACACACACACACACACACACACACACCCACACACACACACACACACAGACATACACACACACACACACACACACACACACACACACACACACACACCCACACACACACACACACACACACACCAGGCTGCAGTGAAAACTGACATTTGTACAGTAAATGCTCCAGTCTGTTGATTCATCAATGATCATAAACAGCAAACAAATGTTGCAAATGGTCCAGTCAAAGTTCAGAGCTCAACCTTATTAGAATTCTGTAAATGGAAATCAAACAAATAAACTGAAGTAACAATGGAAATAAAAAGTGACTGATTGAGTCAGATAGGATTCTTTCTGTCGGTTCCTGCAAAATGAGGTCCTATAAGTTGTTGGAGGTCAGAGGTCAGAGGTCAGAGGTCGCGCGGTCCCAGTGTTGGACAGAGTTGGGGGTTACCTGGCTCTGCAGCTGCGTCGCCTCCTTAGCGCGCTGCGTTTCCAGAGTCTCCGGTAGAGTCGAGTACAGAGAGTTCATCGACTCTTTCTTCCCTGATTCCTTATATTTCATCTGATTATGAACAAAAAGAATCAGTTCTCCATGTTTAAAGAATCAGTTCTCCATGTTTAAAGAATCAGTTCTCCATGTTTAAAGAATCAGTTCTCCATGTTTAAAGAATCAGTTCTCCACGTTTAAAGAATCAGTTCTCCATGTTTAAAGAATCAGTTCTCCACGTTTAAAGAATCAGTTCTCCATGTTTAAACTGATTCATCTGAAACACGTCTGTCATCTGCATAACTGGGTTTTCTCTGCATAACATTCTGCTTCTTATTCCTGGTTGGATGTTTGAAATGATGAAGGTTTTATTACCTCACTCTGCAGCTCAGAGACGGTTTTAGCAAACTGAGTCTCTGCTGTTTCTGGGAGCTGAGAGTAAAAACTCTGAGACAGGCTCCTCTTCCCGTCCTCTTTGTATTTATTCTGCAACAAAATGAAAAACACTGAAAATAAAAGTAAAAACTCATCAATCTAATAACACAAAGCGGATGAATTTCAGACTCTTTGATCTGGTTTCTTACCATCAGAGGGAAAACATCATTATTGATAAATCATTGAAAGTGAATTTATTAGAGTCTCTCCCTCCATCTTTATTTCATATTTTTCACAAATGTTTAAGTAACTCATGTATGTATAATTCATGTTATCTGACTGAGCCAAAGCTGCAGATTCATTTATCCACTTCAGAACCATTTCATTCATCAGATAATCAGTTCAAATAAATCACATTTACAGAGTTAAAGGAAACATTTAAACAAGTAGAGCATCAACATATTGATTTTTCAATCAATAAATAAAATCAATCTATAAACTAGGAGCAAATCCAGCAGCAACAAATAATCCACAGAAGCAGAAGAAACCATGAATCCGTGAGTGTTTAGTTGAATGTACCTCACTCAGTAGGTCAGTCATGTCTCTGGCGAAGCTGGTTTCCAGAGTGTCAGGGAGAGTCGAGTACAAAGAGCCGCTCATTTCCTTCTTCCCACTTTCTTTGTATTTAATCTGTTCAAGAAATAAACCGTTAAATAATTTAAAACTTTCAAACACTGCAGCAAGCGACACATTAATGCTGCTAAAACACAGCGTGTGGCGTTCCACAGGGCTCACCACTCAGCACCAGGACTTTTGCTTTTGTTAAAAATCATTTAAAAACAAAAACAGGACAACATCTTTTAAATATTGTTCTATGATCACTGGAAACCTAATTATCATCTTTTTGACTTATAAGTAAAGTTTTTGACAGAAGAAACTCCTGAAACAAAGAGACATAAATTTATTTTATTTTATTTTATATCATTGGAAAGGAAACTAGGAGAATCATCCTCATACTCATTATCATCCTCCTCCTCATCATCCTCATCACATCATCCTGATCATCCTCCTCCTCATCATCCTCATCACATCATCCTGATCATCCTCATCCTCATCATCTTCATCACATCATCCTGATCATCCTCCTCATCCTCATCCTCATCACCTCATCCTGATCATCCTCATCCTCCTCCTCATCCTCATCCTCATCACCTCGCTCTGCAGCTCTGCAGCTTCCTTCGCTCTCTGGATCTCCAGGTTGTTGTGGAGCTGAGAGTACAGGTTGACCCTCATCTCCTTCCTTCCAGCTTCTTTGTATTTAGTCTGGAAATTTAAGCCAAGATTCTCCATCAACCAGATTTAATTATCTGATTCAAACAAGACTTTTCAGGCATATTTACCAAGTTCTGGAAAAGTCATTTATAGTGTATGATATGATTATTTTACTAAACTATTTCACCAATGAAAAGCTGTCATGTTCGTACGTCGCTCTGCAGCTCTGACAGATGTTTGGCCATCTGGGTTTCCGTAGTTTCAGGCATCTGATGGTACAAACTGCTCTGGATCTCCTTCACGCCTTCTTTATATTTCACCTGCAGGAGACAATTCGTTACAAAAGCTGAAGAACCTCAGGAATATGTTTTACGCTGTTTTACTTTTCTCTAACATTAAAAGGAAAAAATGTGAAATAACTCAATAAATCGCAAAACAGGAAAACAGAAACAATTGGTCAAAAATGATAGGCTATTTTTAATATTAAATCTCACATTTACTCAGATAAAACAAAATAAAATTACTGTCCTGGTTAGCAAAGAGACGATAAGAACAATTATGATTACATAAGCAAATATTAGGAAATATGTTTTTTATGAGAAACATTAATGTCAAGATTTTCACCAAGTGGAAAATGTTTGAAATTCATTTTCATTTAAAATATAATAAGTATAAGGAAAAATGTTTATTATCTATGAATAAAACAATGTTTTTTTTTATCAGTTTTGGTTTTTTTATGCGTTTCTGTTATTTTCTGCTGTTTTATTCATTTATTCTGCTGTGCGATCAGCGTTACTCTGCTGTCCTAGTCAAAGTCCCGTACGTCACTCTGCAGCTCCGACGCCTCCTTGGCGTGTTGCGTGTCGATGGTCTCAGGCATCACAGAGTACAGGTTCACATTCATCTCCTTCTTACCGTCTTCTTTATATTTTACCTGAAAAACAAAGAAACCGAAGGATGATGAGATTCTTCATCCCGCAGCGAGGAAAACAGGATTCAGGTTTTAGTCATTTCTGCAGAGACCTGGCTCAGCAGGTCAGAGACGTCCTTAGCATGGAGCGTCTCCAGCGTCTCGGGCAGCTGGTGGAAGAGGCTGCAGCTCAGATCTCTCTTCACTGAATCTCTGTATTTCCTCTGGAGGAAAAACAAACAGAGAACTAAAAATCATCAGTTAAATTAACTACGGTGTCCCACAGGGCTCAGGACTCAGCTCACTGCCTTAAACTACAGCTACACAGTCCAGTTTCATGTAGCTCAACCATAACTCACAGGTTAAAAAAGCAATTAATAAAAAACTATGTACATTTTGTTATCTTGAGTAAAAGCAACACTTTGAGGTTTGCTTTTTCATATGCAGTGAATAATGATTTGTAGAAAAATGGTTTATTGTTTAGTGTGAGAACATGTGAGATGAGTGGACTGGTCCTGTGATGTTTCAGTGAAACGTTCGTTACCTCATTGATCAGATCAGAAACCTCCTTGGCGTGAATCGTCTCCAGCGTCTGAGGCAGCGAGGAAAACAGCGAGCGGCTCACTTCCTTCCTGCCCTGCTTGTATCTCATCTGCAACAGCAAAGAATCAAACATTTAAAAAGCAAAAGGAGCTTTTAAACCTTTATTACTTTAATAATATATAGACTAGCTATGAACCTTTGGTTTTAATATCTGTGTCCATACTTTTATGTCCATCTGGACATTTTCTAGTAAAAACCTGGAAAAGCTTCAGATCCATGTTGTGAAACATGAGATAAACTTTTGGTTTCCAGTTTTGGCTGAATGTCTCGGATCAGCTGCGTTGGGTTTGGGTTTCAGGCCGGTTCTGCAGCCCGACCCGGTCCGTTTGCTCACCTGGCTCTGCAGCTCAGAAACGTCTTTAACGAACTTCATCTCAGCCGTTTCTGGCAGCCGACTGTAGAGACTCTGACTGACGCTCCTCATCCCGTCCTGCTTGTATTTAACCTTCAACACAAAACAGGAGATTAATAATCCAGTTTATCATGAGCGGCATAAACACATTTCTGCTCTTCCAGAACATTTTCCTTTCAGGTCGGGCCGATGCTGAGCAGAACCTCGTTAACTCTGAGCTTATCGCCTCATCAGCGTTAAAAAGCTGCGACTCTTTGATCGTCTTTGTGATGCTAATCAGACGATGATTCATGAAACATCAGAGACGCTGCGGCTCTGCAGGACGTTGCGCCGAGAGCTTCAGCTTCAAACACTGAATAAAATAAATGTGAGAAAAGGAGCCGCAGATCTTCTAGAGGATGGAGACCAGATTACATGTTCAGGTCACGAGAGAAACTGTTTGGTTTTGACTGGATGTTAAAAACTGTCCTGGAATCTCAAGGAAGCAGGAATGTCAGAAATTCAGAATCAGGTGATGCTAACAGCATTAGCACATGAGACTTTAGCTCAGAAGAATGACACGGTACAGAGTCATTAGTCCATTAAAGGTTCATCCATTTGCTCTGAAAATCCATTTCTAATATTAAACCAAATATGAGCTGAAGAGTCTAACAGGAAGGTTAAAGGTCAAAGGCCTTCCTGTTGAGGAAGAGTTTCAGGTCGACATGGTGGATCTGATTGGGTCTGACCAGGTCACATGACGCTGCTTACCTCACTCTGCAGGTCGCTCATTTCTCTGGCGAAGCTGGTCTCTGACGTCTCCGGCATGGTGGCATAATGGCTGCTGGACATTTCCTTCCTGCTGCTCTCCTGGTACTTCAGCTGCTCAGACCAAACATGTTACTGTGATTACTCTGAGTACCTGGAACTAACGAGTTACTCTGAGTACCTGGAACTAACGAGTTACTCTGGTTACTCTGAGTACCTGGAACTAACGAGTTACTCTGATTACTCTGAGTACCTGGAACTAACGAGTTACTCTGAGTACCTGGAACTAACGAGTTACTCTGGTTACTCTGAGTACCTGGAACTAACGAGTTACTCTGATTACTCTGAGTACCTGGAACTAACAAGTTACTCTGAGTACCTGTAACTAACGAGTTACTCTGATTACTCTGAGTACCTGGAACTAACTCGTTAGTTCCAGGTACTCACCTGGCTCTGCTCTCACCTGGCTCAGCTGCTCTGTCGTCTCTTTAGCTTGTTGCGTCTCCAGAGTCGCAGGCAGCAGAGAGTAAAGGCAGCTGCTGATCTGCTTCTTTCCTGCTTCTCTGTATTTCATCTGAACAACAGAAATAGATTTTATTCATTTACTGAGATCATCCAGTCTGTTTATATAAAACTTTCAGTTATCTATGAAGGTTTTTGTTCGTACGTCGCTCTGCAGCTCTGACAGATGTTTGGCCATCTGGGTTTCCGTAGTTTCAGGCATCTGATGGTACAAACTGCTCTGGATCTTCTCCTTCACGCCTTCTTTATATTTCACCTGCAGGAGACGACGACGCATCAAACCACAGAGACATGAAACATTTAGAAACAGGAAGACGAGCTCAGAGTCAGGAGGGATCTGCTCTCACTCTGACTGTCCGTATTAATGTCATTATTGAAGCTTAAAACGGAGGAAATATCAAAAACAAGCTGTTTTTAGACAAACAGCACAGAGAGAAACCTGGAAACGACCCGAGGACACAGCCTTGAGGAACCTCATGAATAACTCAGATCACTGTAATTGAGTGGAAACATATCGTGGTGTTTCAGGACCAGGCTGGCGCTCGGTGCCGGACCTGGCTCTGCAGGCTGGACGCCTCCTTGGCGTGCTGCGTCTCCAGGGTTTCCGGCAGGACGGCGTACAGGCTGACGCTCGCTTCCTTCCTGCCTTCTTCTTTATACTTGAGCTGCAGATCGAACCCAAACAAACAGCAAGCTTAAAGAGACAGTAACGCATTTTAATCCTGAAACTTGTTTCCAGTTTGAGTCTCGTGTTTGCGGGTAATCTCTGGTTCACTGGGTTCACTGGTTTCACTGGGTCGTACCTCGCTGCAGAGCTCAGAAACCTCTTTGGCTCGAAGCGTTTCTATCGTCTCCGGCAGCAGCGAGTAGAGACTGGAGCTCACGCCTTTCCTCCCGGATTCCTTGTATCTGGTCTGAAATGAAACAGTCTGAATGTTTTGCAGAACCGCTGCAGGTTTCAGGGCGTCATGCTGCTCTCACCTCACTCTGCAGCTCAGAAACTCCTTTAGCAAACTGAGTCTCTGCCGTTTCTGGCAGCTGAGAGTAGAAACTCTGAGACAGGCTCTTCCTGCCGCCCTCCTTGTATTTACTCTGACAGGAAATACAAAACATTACTTTAACTAGGCCAGAAGGAAGATTCATGATGATTTATTTAATGTGTGGATTTAAATAAAACATCTGATTGATTTTAAACTTCTGATTCAGATTTTAACATTGAGTTCATCTGAAGGTCCTGATCTCATTTTGTTACATTCTGAGTTCAAGCAGGTGGAGTTTATGAAATATTATTATTATTTATTATTACATCAGAAATCCTGGAGATTTCCTCATATTTAAAAGACATGATCAGTGGAAAAATGTGGAAAGATGAATAAAGTGATATTTAATAAATCAGGACTTTTACCAGATGCCCTGCTGCGTGTGTGTGTGTGTGTGTGTGTGTGTGTGTGTGTGTGTGTGTGTGTGTGTGTGTGTGTGTGTGTGTGTGTGTGCATGTGTGTGTGTGTGTGTATTGGTGTGTGTGTGTGGGGATGTGTGTGTGTGTGTGTGTGTGTGTGTGGTACCTCACTGTGCAGCTCTGTCATCTCCCGGGCGAACTGGATCTCTGTGGTGTCGGGCAGCTGGGAGTACAGGGAGGAAGCAGCTCCTCTTCCCAGCAGCTTGGAGCAAAAAACCTGGATACGAAATGAGTGAAAAACCTCGGATCAGAACCAAAAACCTCGGATCAGAACCAAAACCTCGGATCAGAACCAAAAACCTCGGATCAGAACCAAAAACCTCGGATCAGAACCAAAAACCTCGGATCAGAACCCGAACCCCAGAACCCTGAGGAAGGATGGAGGATCTGGGACAGGATTTAGGATGGCAACGATTAAATAAAGACATGTTTTCAGATCCGGACCAGAACCGGATCGGGACCGGACTGAGGTCCAGCCAGACTGGACCAGAACCGGACCGGGGCCGGACCGGGTCCAGTTGTTTGCGTACGTCGCTCTGCAGCTGGGAAACCTCCAAGGCGTGTTGGATCTCCGGCGTCTCTGGCAGCTGGGAGTACAGCGACATGGACGCCTTCCTCCTCCCGTCTTCTTGGTACTTTTTCTGAAACGGAACAAAATCAGATCAGGAAATTATCTGAAGTCTGAACAGAACCAGCAGAAGGTCTGAACTGAAACTGGGAAATGAGACGAAGGAAGAATCGAGATGTTCAGGTCATCAGGTCAGATGTGTTTTCACCACATGCTGAGACATTCTGTGGTTCAGAGAGATCCAGGCTTTCAGATGCTAACAGGAAGGCTCAATGTTTTCTTCAAATCTGCTCTGTTTGAAAGATTCAGCCTCTGAAAACCTCTGAGTTAATTTGAGGATCTGCATTCAGCAGCCTCAGGGTTCTGGTTCTGGTCCGGTCCGGTACCTGGCTCTGGAGGTCCTGGACGGTCCGGGCCAGCTGCGTCTGGTTGGTTTCAGGAAGCTGAGAAAACAAACTGCTGCTCATCTCCTTCCTGCCTTCCTCCTTGTATTTGTTCTGCAGGTCAGACAGAGGATTATTGGTGAATTATTGGTTAAATATGAACATTTGACCCAATCTGGAACGGAACCAGAACCAGTCGGACCTCGCTCTGCATCTCCGTCAGCTCTCTCAAACTGGGTCTCTGTGGTTTCAGGCAGCAGAGAGTAAAGAGAGGAAGAAATCTCCGTCTTCAGGTTTCCTTTGTATTTGATCTAAAAACAAGAAAATAAAAATATTTCCTCCAATAAAACCAACAAACGGGTCCAGAACCATCCTGACCCGCATTCAGGTATCGACCCAACGATCTGCTGACAGACTAAAGGTCAACAGCTGCAGCTTTAGTTCCTGCAGAAACTCATTGAACCGTTTTATGGTTATCTGGTTATCTAGTTATCTGGTTATCTGGTTGTCTGGTTATCTGGTTATCTGGTTATGTAGTTATCTGGTTATCAGGTAACTGGTTATCTGGGTATCTGGTTATCAGGTTTTATGGTTATCTGGTTATCTGATTATCAGGTTTTCTGGTTATCTGGTTATCAGGTTTTCTGGTTATCCGGTTATCAGGTTTTCTGGTTTTCTAGTTTTCTGGTTATCTTGTTATCTGGTTTTCTGGTTATCTGGTTATCTAGTTATCCGGTTTTCTGGTTATCTGGTTATCTAGTTATCCGGTTATCTGTTTATCTGGGTATCTAGTTATCTAGTTATCAGGTTATTTGGTTATTTAGTTATCTGGTTATTTAGTTATCTAGTTTTCTGGTTATCTAGTTATCTGGTTATCTAGTTATCTGGTTATCTAGTTATCAGGTTATCTGGTTATCTAGTTATCTGGTTATCTGGTTTTCTGGTTATCTAGTTATCTGGTTTTCTGGTTATCTGGTTATCTAGTTATCCGGTTTTCTGGTTATCTGGTTATCTAGTTATCCGGTTATCTGTTTATCTGGGTATCTAGTTATCTAGTTATCAGGTTATTTGGTTATTTAGTTATCTGGTTATTTAGTTATCTAGTTTTCTGGTTATCTAGTTATCTGGTTATCTAGTTATCAGGTTATCTAGTTATCAGGTAATTTGGTTATTTAGTTATCTAGTTATCTGGTTATCTAGTTATCCGGTTATCAGGTTTTCTAGTTTTCTGGTTATCTAGTTATCTGGTTATCTAGTTATCAGGTTATCTGGTTATTTAGTTATCTAGTTATCTAGTTATCTGGTTATCTGGTCATCTGGTTCTTGGTGGAGACGTTGGACCTCGCTCTGCAGCTCTGAAGCTTCCTTGGCGCGCTGCGTCTCTGGAGTCTCAGGCAGGATGGAGTACAGAGACAGATTCGCCTCCTTCTTCCCGTCCTCCTTGTACTTGGACTGGAAACGGAGAGCGTCAGGCTAACAGGAAGCAGAAGGTCATGTGACCTTCACGGTGAGTTCAGACCTCAGAGATCACGGCGCTGATGTTCCTGGAGTGGATGAGTTCGGCTCCGGGGACAAACAGACTCTGACCCTTCATCTTCTCCAAGTCCTCCTTATACCAGACCTGCAGCACAGCACAGCTAGCGCTAGCATTAGCACACAAGCACCAGAACCGCTGCAACACTGACTGCTACAGAAACAGAAGAGTTTTCAAAAGGCAGATTTCCTCCTCCAGCTGTTTTTCCTGATGGAAAATGAACACATCTGTGAAATGACTGACGTTTCCATGGAAACAACATTATTTTGGGGTTGAGTGGCTGTTAGCATCAACGGCCTATTTAAAGCACGCTGTATCTGCTGAGCTTGAATCAACTCCTCCCACATCCTGCATCTGAGGGAACATTTTACCATCTGAACCGAACCGAAACCGGTCACCAGAACCGGGTAACCAGAACCGGTTCACCAGAACCGGGTCACTAGAACCGGGTCACCAGAACCGGGTCACCAGAACCAGGTCACTGAAACCTGGTAATCAGAACCGGGTAACCAGAACCAGGTCACTGAAACCTGGTAACCAGAACCGGGTAACCAGAACCAGGTCACTGAAACCTGGTAACCAGAACCGGGTCACCAGAACCAGGTCACCAGAACCAGGTCACTAGAACCGGGTCACCAGAACCGGGTCACCAGAACCAGGTCACCAGAACCAGGTCACTAGAACCGGGTCACCAGAACCAGGTCACTAGAACCGGGTCACCAGAACCGGGTCACCAGAACCAGGTCACCAGAACCGGGTCACCAGAACCAGGTCACCAGAACCGGGTCACCGGTTCACCAGAACCGGGTCACCGGATCACCAGAACCGGGTCAACAGAACCGGGTCACCAGAACCGGGTCACTAGAACCGGGTCACCAGAACGGGTCACTAGAACCGGGTCACTAGAACCGGGTCACCGAAACCTGGTAACCAGAACCGGGTCACCAGAACTGGGTCACCAGAACCAGATCACCAGAACCAGGTCACCAGAACTGGGTCACCAGAACCGGGTCACCAGAACTGGGTCACTAGAACCGGGTCACCGAAACCTGGTAACCAGAACCGGGTCACCAGAACCGGGTCACTAGAACCGCCCCATAACAAACGCTGGAATGAAAAATAAATCAAGGTGTTGCAAAGGCCTAGTCAAAGTCTGTAACTGCTGTGCTGGAACCTGCTGAGATTCTGCCAGATGATGAAGATCATCTTAAAATGGTTGAAACGTTTTCAACTCACATCACTGAGGATCAAACTGCATCGGCGGTTAAACTCTGGATCCGGCAGCGGAGGCTTGACGTCGGCAGCAGCCTGGAGGACCAGCAGGAGAAACACATGAAGAAGAAACTGGAGCGACCGAGTGACGGGGCGTTCATCAGGAAACTGATGAAGTCATACGTTCACTCAGGAAACGCTGAATGAAAGGATGAAATCAGAAACCGGAGCGACACGCCGAGGGCAACGCAGCCGCAGTCTGTCGGCCTTCCTGTTCTCTAACGCTGGAGAACAGGAAGGCCGATCAGATTGTCCTCGGTGGTCAGGAGAACCGAACGGCTGCAGGTTCTGCTGCTCTCAGGGTTCTGATCAAATTCTTCTCCAGCCTGAACTATAATGGATCCGTTTTTGACAAATTTAAAGATAATTTACAAATCTTGTTTCAACCTTCAGTAAAAAGTTGAAGTTAAAAGTCATAAAGCTGCAGATCAGATTCTCACCTCAGATTCCCAAAGTCCCAAATGTTTCTTTGTTTTTGTCTCTCCACCCTCCTCTTCCTCGCCTCCATCCTCCTCTTCATCGCCTCCACCCTCCTCTTCATCGCCTCCACCCTCCTCTTCCTCGCCTCCACCCTCCTCTTCATCGCCTCCACCCTCCTCTTCATCGCCTCCACCCTCCTCTTCATCGCCTCCCCTCCTCTTCCTCGCCTCCACCCTCCTCTTCATCGCCTCCATCCTCCTCTTCATCGCCTTCATCCTCCTCTTCATCGCCTCCACCCTCCTCTTCATCGCCTCCACTCTCCTCTTCCTCGCCTCCATCCTCCTCTTCATCGCCTCCACCCTCCTCTTCATCGCCTCCACCCTCCTCTTCATCGCCTCCACCCTCCTCTTCATCGCCTCCACCCTCCTCTTCCTCCTGAAGCTCCTCCTCTTTCTCCCTCCTCTGTTTGCAGTTTTTCCTTCCCTCCGTCTGAGGCTGCAGCAGTCGAGTCGTTTTCTGCCTCCATTCTTGTCTCTTCTGTGGAAAAACTTCAGTTTATTACAAATATGTTTATTTTTCTGAACAGAATATGAATGTAACGGCTGGTTGGTGATGAAGAGGAGAACGCTGCCTGGTCATACATGATCCACATGTTCAGCTCTTACGACAAAATGAAGTTTAATTAATAAAAACTGAAACATGTCATAATATTTCTGCTGTTATGAATATTTTCAAGGTCACAGTTTGACCTTGTTTGCTTCCATGTTGATTCTCATCAGGGATAATTTTCCTCTAATTTTTCTCCATTATCTGTGAAATCACTTCCATCTGACCTGAATCTGGTTCCTGAACTCACTTGACCTCCGGCTGTCCCTCCATGTCCAGCAGAGTCTTCCTCACCTCCAGCCTTCCTCTTTTCTCCAGGAAACGATTCCAAGTCCTGACGTTCCCTCTGAGTTTTTCTGGATTCAAACCTCTGCAGATTCGTCACGTTTGACCCTGAAGGAATGGATTCTTGCTTTTGATATTTAAAAACCTTCCAGGATGTTGGTTCACCTCTAACTTCTCCTGACTGAGCCCGAACGCCTCGCTGCGAACCGCCTGATGGTCCAACGCCGGTTCGTCTTATCAGCGCTGGCTTCCACATTTAGCCCAACACTTCAGTTTATCTGGACCAGGCCTTCATCTCAAACACTCACTGTGTGTGTGTGTGTGTGTGTGTGTGTGTGTGTGTGTGTGTGTGTGTGTGTGTGTGTGTGTGTGTGGTGTGTGTGTGTGTGTGTGTGTGTGTGTGTGTGTGTGTGTGGTATGAAGTGCTGAGCTCATACGGTGGAAGGAATGCAACAAACTGTTCCTGCAGTGAGATTTAACCTCCTGATTACAGAACAAAACCTGTTTAGTTTAGTAATAAAAAACTGTTAATATTTGATTTTGTTCACCTGGAATTTAGGTTAAACTAAACCTGAGAACATGTTTAAATCTGATAGAATTTGTTTAAATCTGATATAATTTGTTTAAATCTGATATAATTTGTTTAAATCTGATATAATTTGTTCAAATCTGATATAATTTGTTTAAATCTGATATAATTTGTTTAAATCTGATATAATTTCCTCCAGCTCCAGCAGGAATCCGTCGTTAGATATTCTCCATTAGAAGAGCAGCAACCCTGTCACAGACAGACGGAGGAAACGTTGCTGCAGGTGGAGAATTTATTTCTGCTTCACCTCGGGATCAGAGCGACTCCAGCAGGTATTCTGGCAGCGGTACCGGCCCGTCAGATGGTTCTGGTGGTTAACATGAAGGAGTGACCAGAACCAGACGACCATCTGCTACTAAAAAACCAAAAACAGAAACTGAGATCGCTCTCAGTGAAAGATGAAAAATATACCTAAAATTATTCAGACATCAAACAGATTTATGAAATGAACTGCATGATGCGCCGATTGGAAGAATCTCCTGCTTTTATTGTTTTCTAAATAAAAATGTTTTCTCATTTCATCCTTCACTTTTATTCCTTATTGTAAAACATCAACATTTTCTAAAAATATGATAGAAAACAAGAAAATAAAACTTCTGTTTTATGTTAATCCA